>NW_027644770.1:2654444-2807493 GCF_032717465.1 Coenobita brevimanus | reverse complement strand
TGCTGGTATATCGTCGCCCCAATGTCCATAACATCAGATGTGGTGATCCACACCCAGCTTCTAGTTCATTTTGCACTCATACTGGGTCTGTCCATGTTTACTGACGACCGGCATTGGATTTGAGGTTGTCTTCCATAATTTTAGCCAGAGTGGCACCCTACCCTCTCTCTGCCTTAATTTTTACTGTGAAGCTGTCATCAACCCTGTTGGCTCACCAGCATATCCTCACCTTTGATGCAATTAGTTTTATGATTTTTAGTGAGGGCAGGGCTGCCTTGTCTGCTGTTCAGCATTTCAATCCTCCTCACCCTTTAGTGTTGGAAATTTGAGGAAAGTTCCACCTCGTGTGCCACCATGCTGGGTGGCAGCCCACATTGGACCGCAGGGAAATGATTGAGCAAGTGAGGCAGCAAGGGTAGTGGGATTCTTGATGTCTCTGCTTAGACCTGTCACCAACAGAGATTACTTCCCATTGATTAAGGCTGCAGTCCCTACCTCCTCTGGCAGCATGCATGGGGCACACTTTCTGTTCCAAGCAAGCTACAGGAGGTGACCAACCATGGACCTGTCCTGTCTGCAGCAGAGCTTATGTTCCAGTGATTTAGGCTGCTGTCCTTCCCTCCTGGCAGCATGCATGGGGCACACTTTCTGTTCCAAGCAATGGTGGAGGTGACCAACCATGGACTTATACAGCCCTACCCGTTCACTGATGCATTGCCATCGCCTTGAGGGAAAGCCCATTCCTTTTTTTTGAAAACTGTCTGGTGCCATTGACTGCAGCAGCTGGTACTTGAGTGTCCCAATCTAGGGGATGTTGGCTGTTGATACCTGTCCAGGTTTAAGTGTAGTCTTACTTTCTCTGGCCAGTCTTTGGAGGGGAGGTGTGTATTACGGGGGGAGTCACCTTCTCATATGTTGAGGAAGCAGGCTCACTCAGACTGCTTTACTTTTCGTGCATAGTTTTAACCTCTGTTGTTTTATATATAATTTTATATATTGTCAGTGTTATGAGCTTTATTATTAGGGATGACTGTTTTAATTTGTAATATTAACTGTATATGTATATATCTGTTTATATATAAGTTACTCCTTATTGTGCTTTTACTTAAGCTGTACAGCAGCATTGACCTCTGTTGTTAAACTACCACAGTCTTTTTAGTGTAACCAACTAGTCCCCTTAACATCAACCCTTACTTTCTTCCAGGGTCAGACCTTTTAACCAACAGACCCCCAATCAAGCTACTTTATCACCAAGAGCACTTCAACATCTTTTATGTTTCTGTTCCATTGCTAGTTATATAGTCTTTGATACCTGGTGCCACGAAGCCAATATTCACTTTAATTCATTCAGTAGGTCAGGCTTAGAAATTACAGGAATGTTGACCACCAGTTGATGTGTCTAGAAATTGATCAACGTTTAAACTTCATTGATTCTTCAAGTCTTTCTTCTGATGAATATGTTGATATTTACAACAATGAGCTTCGGTCAATTTTTGACCATTGTTGTCCTGAGGTAGTAAAAACAAGGACTGTACATGATGATTCTCAGTGGTACAGTCCATCCATTAATTCTTTGCGTAGACAACGTAGAAGGAGGAACGTGAGTGGTGCTTGCAGCGGACCGAAGTAAATCGCTTGCGTTATGTTTATGTGAGAAGAGCATGTCGCTCACACTGTAAAAGCCCAAAAGGCTAGGTATTATCAAAAGAATGTTGATTCTTGTGGTGGTGATAAAAAAGAAAAACAGTCTGCAGTTGTGAACAATTTGGTCGGAGGAATGCAATTGTTAAACCCACTTCTGCATCTGATACCCAATTGGCTTCTGATTTTGCTTCATTTTTTACAAGATATCTCGAATTAGAAGTGATTTAGACAGCAGTTCTCCTAGTGAAGCGTACCCAGTTGACTGTCAGCCACGGTGCACCGGGTTTTCTTGGTGTTTAGCATTGCTTTGGATGTTCCTGTTTGTGTGTTGATGGCTAAATATGGCAGATTGACTTGAAAACAGTGCCAGATTTAGGAGGGGTACTGTAGCACCAGTCGAGCCGGGCAGTACTTCCGAGGTGGATGGAAAGCTGATGAGAGGGGAGAGCTGGAGCTTCCGTTTCACCAGCCATCAGGACTGGTTCCTGACCATCCCCCTTTGCTGAACTTTTTCAGTGTCCCAGTAACACGGAGAGTAGGCCAGCATGCTCTCCAATACAAGTTTCTCTAACTATCTATACCATACTACATGCACAGTACACACTACACTTTGGGGGAATCCATTGGCTACCCAACACTCAGCCTTGGAGTCCCCAGGGGGAGGGGGAATATAAAATGCCCTCACCTTCCGCCCCTCTCCAGGTGACGACTTGAGCTGCCTGGAACCACTGCCTGACTCACTTCTTCTTCATCTCTGCAACATTTGCAGCCTGTCCACTAACTTTTGCTCTGTTGAGCACCACCTCTCCCTCCTCCAAACCTCACCTACTCATTCTAACCGAGAATCAGCTGTCTGAGGCAACTGACAGCAAACCCTTTTCTGTATCCTCCCTACTTTCTCTATACTCATTTTTAAAGCCAAAGTTGGCTGTTGTGTATATATATGCAAAGACCTATCTTGTTCTCGTGTTTCTGAACTCGATTCTTCTGAATTCTCTACACTCTGGCTTCGTGTTTCTGAACTCGATTCTTCTGAATTCCCTACACTCTGGTTTAGGCTTTCCTGTCATTTTCTGATCTAAATATATCTGTGTTGTTTACTTATCCCCTTATTCTACCTAATATCAAAAATTCTTTGACTATCTTACTTCTACAATGGAACACATTCTATCCATTTCTCCTTTCTCTGAAATCTCCCTTTTAGATTTCAATTTTCACCAGCACCTTTGGCTGTCCTCACCTTTCACTGATCCACCCAGAACAAGCCTACATCTTTTCTATCCTAAATGACGTAGAGCAGTTTGCACATCACCCTACCCATATCCCTGACCACCTTGGAGAGAGCCCGAACATACTTGACCTCTTCCTTACAACTAATCCTTCTGCTTACACTGTTAATCTTTTTCTTCTCCCGTTGGCCTCCTCCGATCACAACCTTATCACCTTATCCTGTTCTATTGCTCAACGCAAGTCTGAGGCCCCTCCAAAGAAACGTCATCTATGGCATGTTGGAGCTGCAGACTGGGAGGCCCTCAGGCAGTACTTCTATGATTTTCCCTGGAGTGATTATTCCTTCCATGACCAGGAGCCATATGAGTATGCCTTGCTCATTATGGAGGTGTTATTCTTTCGGTCACGGAAGCATATACTCCTTTCCTCATATCCTCTGACTAATGCAAGAAAGCCTTGGTTTAATCACGCATGGTTTAATGCTGTCTGCAACAAGGAGAGGGCCTGTAAAAGGTACTGGAGCCAACCCACCCCTGAATCACATCTTTTATACATTTCTGCCTTTAATCGTGCTAAGTCTGTTCTTCAGTCTGCAGAAAATAATTTCATCCATACTAAATGCTCTCAACTTTCCAACTCTAATTCTTCCCCCGCTTCTTCTGGCATCTTGCCAAAAACCTTTCTAACAACTTTACCTCATCATCCTTCCCTCCTCTTTTCTGCTCTGATGGCTTTGTAGCTATTTCTTCTTTTTAGTCCAGACTTTCCCTCCAATTCCACCTTAGATATCTCGGTGCTGTTCCTCCGTCGCCCTCCCTCTGCGACGTCCTCCTCATGGCTGACATTAAAATTTCTTCAGCTGATGCATTTTCTGCCATCACAGGCCTCAATACTAATAAGGCGTATGGGCCTGATGGAGTCCCTCCTGTTGTTCTCAAGACCTGTGCTTCTCTGTGCTCACACGTTGCGTAGGTAATCTCTGTCGCCGTTGTCTGTCAACTTGCATCTTTCTCCTTCTTGCTGGAAGTTTGCTCTCATTCAGCCAGTCCCAAAGAAGGGTGTCGTCATTGTCTGTCAACTTTGCATCTTTCCTTCTTGCTGGAAGTTTGCTCTCATTCAGCCAGTCCCAAAGAAGGGTGACCATTCCCAACCCTCTAACTATCGTCCAATTGCTTTTACATCCTGTACCCCAATAGTTTTTGAGTCAGTTCTTAACAGAAAAATTCTTAAAGCTTTTTTCCCATCACAACCTTCTTTCTGATCGTCAGTATAGGTTCTGTCAGGAACACTCCATGGCGATCTTCTGACTTACCTTTCAGACTCCAGGTCATCCTCATTTCGGGACTTTGGTGAAAGCTTTGCTATTATGCACTTAACATCTCAAAGGCTTTCGATCGAGTTTAGTTCTTAAATCTTCTATTTCCAAACTGCCCTCATATGGTTTCTACTCCTTCTATCTGTGCCTTCCTCTCTAGTTTCCTTTCTGGTCGCTCGAGGCTGCTGTTGTAGACGGCCATAGTTCTTCTCCTAGAGCTATCAACAGTGGTGTTCCTCAGGACTCTGTCCTATCACCAACTCTTTCTTTTATTCATCAATGACCTACTAAGCTGTACATCTAACCCTATCCACTCATACTCTGATGACTCCACCTTTCACCTTTCCATTTGGTTCTAACGCCAGTTTCAGCAGTTACTCTTAACAAACCACGAATGAGGCTATGGCACATCTACTGTCTGACTTGGCTAGTATCTCTGACTGGGGTAAAAATAATTTTTTTTTTTTTTTTTTTTTTTAATGCATCAAAGATTCAGTTCTTACAGCTATCAACCCGACAAAATCTTCCACAGGTATACCCACTAATGTTTAATAATATTAAGCTTAATTATGAATCATCCTTTAAGATGCTTGGGGTTTCAATACTCGGGACTTAGCTTGAAATTTGTCATATTAGGTCTCTTGTAAAATCTTCTTCCAAGAGATTAGGTGTGCTAAGCCGACTCCATTCCTTCTTTGCCCCTGCACAACTGTTGACTCTATACAGGGGTTTTATCTGCCTCTGTGTAGAGTACAACTCTCATGTGTGGGGAGGTTCTCCACATACATCTCTTTCTCAATAGGGGTGGAGTCAAAGGCTTTTTGTCTCTTTGATTCTCCTCCTCTTACTTACTCCCTTCAACTCCTCTTGTCTTGTCGCCACACTATTGCATCTTTATATCTTTTCTATTGCTACTTCACTGGTCACTGTTCCTCTTGGAAGTGTCTGCATGCATTCCTCCATCTCTGTGACAGTCGTATAGCACCCATCTAGTAACAAACTGTCACCCCTTTTCTGTCCAACTTTCTAATGTAAGAGTTAACAGTTACTCCCAGTCCTTCATTTATAAAACAGGGTCAGCTGAGGAACTGTCTCCCTCTGTCTGTATTTCCTACTTCCTATGATCTCCACACTTTAAAATGCAGTGTGTCCATTCATCTCGAAATGATAAGATCTTGAATTTTGCTCTCTCGTATTTTGTTTTTCTCTTGTTAGGAACAACAATTGCGGGCTTATGGCCTTTGGTTCCTTCTTCCTCGCATAAAAAAAAAAAAAAAAAAAAGTTGTCATCTTTATAAAGTGTAACCTGGGGGTTAAAGGACTGAATAGGGAGACCGCCTTTAATCAAGTAGCTTGGAGAATTGGAGCCTTCATAAACCATACAATAATATTTGACAACATTCAAGAAAAATATATATAGGGAGGAGGACAGAGTTCTACTTTGTTTTTGTTGATTTCATGAAGGTCTTTAACGAATGACAGTGGGAATTGTAAGTGCTCCGGCTGGAGAACTGACTAGTTAGGGTGGTTATGGTAATGTAAGGAAGGTGCTCGCACTCAGGTGAAAGTGAACGGAGGTTTGGGTGATAAATGTTCTGTGAATGGTGGTGGGTATCAAGGGTCAGTTTCAACCTCATTATTGTTCCACATGGTTCTTGAAGCTCTTGGTGAGATTTTAGAAGTACACTCCCTTGGGAGCTGTTTTATGGTAATGACAGAAAATGATGGCAGAGAGAGACAGGGTTGAAAGATGTAGGAAATACTGGGATAGAATGGGGACTTGTGTGTTAGAGAGTAAGAGCGGATAAAGCTGAGGTGATGATATTTAGGGCAGGTGGTGGTGCTGTCCAAGGAGGGCGAGTTTGTCCATATTCAGCTTGCCACAAGATTGTGGGGAATAATTCCACCTTAAAGGTCTTTGTGATAAGTGGGTGCATAAGAGACACAGTATTATTAGAAGGTAGTGGATTGCAAACCAAAATACCTGTACTGGTGATTTTGTGTGTTTGGTGTGGAGGGAGAGTGTGGCAAGACAGAGATGTTTTAAAGGTTTAAGTTTGGTGGATTGTGTCTTCAGTGTGTGGAGGAGTTTTGTAATTTGTGGGACATGATATGCGCTTGAAGTGGTGATAACTCGGTAGGAGGGTAATAAGTACTTTTATGCAGCATGTGATAGGATTTTAATGCTGTAAAATGTAGTGTGAATTGGTCAGTAATGGAGGTGGATATTCATATCTCAGCGTACAGAGTTTGGACATTAGAATATGTTGATAATGAAGGATAGATAATAGAGCCCTCTAGTATTGTGTTGGAGCGACTTTAAGGAGAGAGAGCAACATTTGGAAACTCCCTGTACTTTTGTTTGCAGATGACACTGTATTGTTAAGTGAGGACAAAGGGGAACTTCAAGGCTTGGTGAATGAGGTTCTAAGAGTGTGTTAGATATGGAATCTAATTGTGAATGTAGGGAAGAGTAAAGTTATGGTCCTCGAGAGAAGTGAGGGATGCACAGTGATGTTGGATGATGAGGAAATGGAAAGTGTGAGTGCGTTTATGTACTTGGATAGTGTGATGAGTAAGGATTGAAGTTTGGAGGGGAAGTGCTTGAAAATGTACAACAAGGAAGGAAGGTTGCTGATTTTTTGTAAACAGTGATAAGAAACAGTGAAGTGGGCATGGAATGACTGGCCTGGTGGGATCAGGATTGTATATATATATATATATATAGTTTAGAGGAAGGATAAATCTGAATGTGTTAGTGATATGAGAAAAAGGGGTACATTGATGAAGTGGAGAGGATGGAGGGCGACAACTGAGTGGAGAGGGTGAGAGGTGTGAATTCTGAGGGTAGAGTTGTGAGAAACATTCCGGAAAAGAAATAGGTTGAGGTCATAGAGTTTGATTTAAGAAATTAGTGATTGAATAGAGAAGCAGCAGGTGGGAAGGGATTAAACTTGTAATTTCTCTTGAGTGTGTGGACCCCCTGGGGAAGGGGGGAAAGAATACTTCCTCTTACAGTATCCCTGTTTGTCGTAAGAGGCTTACAAAGGGCCTTTTTGTCTCCAGTCTTTCTTTCTGTCCTGTCCTCTTCATTTTCAATCACTATGCTCTTCTTTGGATACTTGTATTTACCTAATTGTGATATACAGGAAACAGCCACGCTCGTGGGGTCCCGTCTCTGTTTCTCATTAAGTCAAATTTAGCTTTAAACGCGAAGGCTGCAGTGCGTGTGGATGGTGAACTAAGTGAATTTTTCTCTTTGAAAGTTGGTTTGAAACAAGGATGTGTCATGTCTCCATGGTTGTTCAATCTGTACATGGATGGGGTAATAAAAGAGGTACAAGGTACGGTAGTGGATGTTGGAGTGGCCCTGGTGAGAGAGGATAGTGTTTGGAAACTCCCTGTACTGTTGTTTGCAGACGATGCTGTGTTGTTGATTGCACGAAGGGGAGCTGCAAGGTTTGGTGGATGAGTTTGAGAGAGTGTTTAAGAAACTGGAACCTAAAGGTGAATGTAGGGAAGAGTAAAGTGGATGGTCTTTGAGAGAGGTGAAGTTAGTGAATGTACAGCTTAGTGTTAGATGGTGAGGAATTGGAAAATGTGAGCATGCTTAACATTTGGGTAGTGTGATGAGTAAGGATGGAGGTTTGGAGGGTGAAGTGCTTGAAAGGGTACAGCAGGGAAGAAAGGTTGCTGGTTCCTTGAAAGCAGTGATAAGAAACAGGGAAGTGAGCATGGAAGTGAAAAAGTTACTACATGACAGTATTAGGATACCAACTCTAACGATCGGAAGTGAAGCTTATACATTGTTGGAAAGACACAAGTCAAGAGTGAGAGCAGTGAAAATGAGTTATTTAAGATGAGCCAGTGGAGGCACGTGGAGAGACAGGCTGATGAATGAGGATATAAAGGAGCGTTGTGGTGTGGATGTGGATGTGATAGGAAGTGTTATGAGGAACACACTGAGGTGGTTTGGCCATGTGGAGAGGATGGAGGGCGAAAGACTGACGAAGAGAGTGTATGTGAGTGAGGTGGAGGGGGGAAGAGGGAGGGGGAGGCCGAGGATGAGATGGAGGGATGGGGTGGAGAGGTATATGAGAGAGGGGGGTGTGAGTTGGGAGCAGGGCAGTGAAATGTGTGCGACTTGGAGGCGATTTGTTTGTGGCCACCCCAAACGGGATTGAGGCGTCTGACAATAGATAGATAGATAGTTTTTAGACTGGACGATCTTCTTTGTCCAGGTTATTCGAGCAGGTCTGTACATCTATAAGGAAAACTATATTTCTTGATATCCTTGAAGCAGCTTGGCTTGCTCAGTTTCATGCCATGTCCTCTTGTTACTCTCTTATCCCATAAAAACAGATATTCTTTGTCAATTTTATCTACTCCCGTCATGGTCCTGAACACTGCAATCATGTCGGCTCTCTTTCTCCTTTCTTCTGAGGAATAAGGAATCCAGCTTTTCCAGGCTCTCTCTGTACGACAGATCTGCCAGACTGGGGACCATCTTGGTTGCTGTTCTTTGTATTCTCTCAATCTTGTTTATGTCTTTCTTTTTGTGTTGGGACCACACTACTGCTGCATATTCCTACCTGGGGCGAATCATGGCCACTATCAATTTTTTCATGATCTCCTCATCCATATAATGAAAAGCTACTCTTATATTAGTCAGGAGTTTATACGTCTCTCTAACTGTCTTGTTAATGTGTTTTTCAGGTAACAAACTGTCCTGGACCAGCACACCCAAATCTTTCTCTTCTCTCGCTTTTGTGATTGGTTCATTACTCATCAAATAATTCAATGATGGCCTCTTGGTACTTTTACCCATTTCCAATATTTTACATTTCTTTGTATTGACTTTCATTTTCCACATCCGGCTCCATTCGTGTATCCTATCCAGATCTTCCTGCAGCATTTTGCAATCCTCGTCAACCTCTACCTTCCTCATGATCTTTGCATCATCAGCAAACAGACTTACATAACTGTTCACTCCAGCTACCTTATCATTTACGTAAATCAGGAACATTACTAGCGCCAACACTGAGCCCTGTGGGACTCCACTTGTTACTTCTCTCCATCCAGACATCTTATCCTTTATTACTGTCCCTTATTTGTCTGTCTTCTCAAAAAAAAGTCTCTCATCCATTCTAGCAGGTTCCCCTTCAGACCTCCTATATGCTCTAGTTTCCACATTAGTATCTTATGGGGTACCTTGTCAAAGGCCTTCTCCAAATCTAAATACACACAATCCACCCAACCTTCTGTTTCCTGAAGCACGTCAATCGCTCTTGAGTAAAAACTCAACAAGTTGGAAACATATGACCTTCTACTTCTAAATCCAAACTGACTATCAGCCAAAATATTCATCTCTTCAGATATTTTATCCATCTATCTTTCAGAATTCTTTCACACAATTTTGCGACTATGCTGGTTAGGTACACTGGTCTATAATTCAGGGGTTCTTCTTCCAGAGGATGGAGAGCAAGAGACTGATGAGGTGAGTGGATGTGAATGAGGTGGAAGTGGGGAATGGGAGGGGAGGCAAAGGATGAGATGGAAGGATGAAGTGGAGGATGTATATGAGAGAGGGGGTGTGAGCTGGTAGCAGGGCAATGAAATGATAAACATGGATACATGGAGGCAATTTGTTTGTGGCCACCCTGTATGAGATTGAGGAATCTGGCAATAGAATAGATAGATATAGAGGATGTATAATGATAGTTGGGTGAGGAGGGTGAGAGGTATGAACGTCAAGGGTACCGTTTGTGAGGGGCACACCAAAAATAGTCAGGACAGGGTGTAGATGTTGCTGTTAAGGAAAGAGGCATTTCTGGAAATGGAAAAGGTTTGGTCCTAGAGGATGAAGAATTAGCTGCCAAATGTAGTGCCAGGAATGAGGTACAAATGGAAACTCCTAGTCTCTGAGACTTTACTGTATAACCTAAATAGTGCTGAAAGAAAGAAAAATGGTGTTTAACCCTTTAAAACGCGGATCTGCCGCGCTTGCGTACGCTCTGCAAAAAGGAGAGTAACTGTCTGATTGTCGCGTTTGCGATCTCTAGTAAATTTTGAATATCCGTGGGCAAGCAGGCTCCAGCTGGTATTGTCTATCAGTGCCTACCACCTTTTAGCTAGAATTAGCATACTTTACCTTTTGTACTACTGACCTCCGTTGTTGCCAAGTATCGTTGCTTTTTCCCCCGTCCCCCCCCAACACCACGGTCCAGCCAGCTCGGCTGTGATAGATGGCAGCGCTCTGAGTGCCCAGAACTGTAAATCTGTGCTCTCCTCTCACAAGCAGTTTATGCTAATAGGAAACACTTGTTTCCCCAGTTGTAACACTAGCTTTTTTTATAACTGTTTGCGCCTGTTTAGCGTCAGTTTACCTGAGGCTTTCAAAGTGACATTATGGCTAGCTCTAGCTCCTCCGAGTCAGTGTAAGCAGCCGATTAGAACGAGAATAAAAGTAAGGGCGTAAGGCAGAAGCATATGATTGAAAATAATGTAGCATACATGTTTTTAGCTGTGAAAATGGAAATGCTTGTTGAGTGACGGGAAGACCGCCGCCGCGGGTGCATGTCGGTCGTACGATTCGCTGATTTTAGCCTTATTTTCAGTGCTTATTGTACAAATACGGATTCCAACCACTACCTTTACGTTGTAGTATAAAGTTTACTGTGACAGAATGAGGCTGTGGTAGAGGGGAAACCGGGTTGCTGGAGGTGTGAAAGTGAAGATTTGGTTACCCAACTTTGCAAGTCTCCACAAGTCCCCTGGGTAGTCCACGAAGGCTCAACACCTGTCTCTGGAGATAGCTGAACAGGTGACTACCTGCCATATGGGCATAAGGTTTTAGGGTTAATCTCTGATTTTTGGCCAATATTTTCCTACAGAAGTTCTCAGACCGCGATACAATCCCGCCACTCGGTGGGGGGGTAAATGACACGGTGGCATTTAAGGGGTTAAGTGTGTTAAATGAGGTGAAGAGGGAAAACAGGGATATCATAGGTGAGCAGTGTGTGAAGAATGATAAAGGAATGGTAGTGGTGGACAGTGATGATATTGAAAATGCCTCGAGAGAGCAATATAACCGGTTGCTGAATGACTTATTCAGGGTAGGTTTGGAGTCTGGAGATCCAGTGTTTGGTCCTTGGCCTTTGAATGATGCTGCTACTGTGAGCAGGACAATAGGCAGGATGCAGGTGGGGAAAGTGGCAGGTGTGTCTGGGTTGACAACTGAAATGCTGAAGGGTTCATTAGGTATAGGACTGGGTTGTTGACGAGTATTTACAATTATACTGTATATGAGTGTGTTGTCCCAGATGACTGGGTGAAGAATGTGACTGTAAGTGGGGTACAAGGGGAAGGGTGCTGCCCTGGAAAGTGGAAATTATAGATTCAAGTGAAAAATAAATTTTTTTTTTTTTTTTACCAAGTGGGCAGTGGACTCTGTCAAAGCTACTCAGATCCACCTAAATATATTTATACAGTATTAGCCTCTACAGTAGGACGAACCTAACCCAGCCATAGATAACACAGGCTAAACTAACCTAACCTAACCAAGTTATGCTAAATCCTAACTAATGGTAACTTAACTAACCCATAGTAATGCAAATATAAATATATTTGTGTTGATATGGAGAAGGTGTTGTATTAATAAGAGTCCATTAATATTTCGGAAAATAAACGCTCTTCGGGAAGTCAAACCCTGGTGAGCTAAAATTCCACTTATCGCCACTGATTTTTCATTTATATTCTGGTCAATTTACTATTGCTTGAGCTCAGTATTTTTATGTGCATATTTTACATATATATATATATATATTAATAGTGATTCAGGAATAGACATCAATAATTTTCTCTAAGTTCATCAACAACTTTGAACTGTCGGTATAGTGAGGACAGCCTCTTCCCCTATTTGTGTAGAAGCTTGAAGGTCAGCTGTATATAGGGCAAAGTGTTAGTTTCAGAGACTTTAAGTGGATAAATATAAATAGTTGAGAGAATGAAGGATGACAACTTCGTGCAGAGGGTGAGAGGTGTGAATGTTGAGTGTAGATTGCAAGAGAAAGACCAGAAAAATATTTGGGGCAAAGTCAGTGAGTGTGACCTTATGATTAAAGGACTGAATAGAGAAGCTGCTAGAGGTTGATCTGCATGGAGAGCTGGACAATAGTGAGCAAGACCAATACACACAAGGTTGCTGGTTCTTTATAAACAAAGAAAGGCAGCAGTTGAATGAGTGTTTAAAAGGACAGAAGTGATAGAGATATAGACTTGAAGAAGAAAAGGAAGCCTTGGAAGAAGATGCTTCAGAGAAGTGGGGCCTTGGAAGTGATAAAAAGATGGAAATAGGAATATAGGAGATTTGAAAAGAGAGTAAAGCAAAATGGTAGATGAAGGCAGACAGTGAGAGTATGATGAGTATGGAAGAAGGATAATTGATCAGTAGAAGAATGATAAAAGGGAGTACTATGAGACAGGTAAACAAGGACGAGGATACAGGGTTATGAGAGGGGTAGAGCGAAGGAAGTAGCTGAGGCATTCAGTAGGAGGTTGGTGGATGTTGGATATGTGCAAGAAGTCAGGTGTTGGTGTGGATCAGTGCTGAGTGATTGCCGGGAGGGAATCTGATTACAAGTTGTTTTGGCGGGGTAAGACAGATGGATATGGTGGTGTGAGTGCAAGGTTAACCCCTTAACCGCGGGTTGTCACTTTCGCGACGCTTTAGAGCAAGGGATCATAATTGTGGGGCGACACTTTTGTGATTCTGTGTTATTTTGAATTCGCCCGGGCTTTGAAGTGGTGGTTTGTATCATCCATCAGTACTGCCAATGTCCAACACTAGTCAGCACTCCTAATCTCATCTGTACTCCCATCCATTGTTGACAATTTAGCCATTTCTCCCCGTTCTTGACTCCCCTCCCTACCTCCCCTCCATTACACTATCCTCTCATTGTCTGGCCAGGTTACGCTAAGTAAATCTTCCCTGGAATTTTTTCACTGATTTCATCCATTGAAATAAGCCCTATGCCCTATTCTTATACCAAATAATATATACAAGAAAGAAATAAGGTAAGTGAGAGTGCCATACACCTGGGATTGGCTAATTATCACCTGACAACACCTCACGTGCACTCGTTCACTAATTTTCGCTGTTTATTTCCCCTTGAAAAATGCCGTATAATCTATTTTCGTAATGAAAATATATATTAGAAAGGATTTTATGTGCCTAAGTGATATTTACATTCACCTGGAACTACCTAATTATTGCAGACCACCACACTGTATTCTACGCCAAGTAAATCTTTCCTGGAATTTTCCACTGATTTCATCCATTGAAATAAGCCGTATGCCCTATTCTTATACCAAAATATTATATACAGAAAGAAAATAAGGTAAGTGATAGTGCCATACACCTGGAATTGGCTAATTATCACCTGACAACACCTCATGTGCACCTGCTCGCTAATTTTCGCTGTTTATTTCCCCTTGTAACATGCCGTATAATCTATTTTCGTAACAATATACACATAAGGAGGGAAGGGAGAAGCCTAAGTGATATTTACATTCACCTGGAACTACTTTTAATTTATTATGTATTGTCTTGGTTTCCTGCCAATGATTTCATTGCTATATATTAGCAGGTCTCATAGGGCTTGAAGTTATAGTATTGCACTCACCTCTAGCCAGGCGGCAGGAGGCCACCACTATCAGTTCACTGTCGTCTTTGAAAGTGGGAGTATGTCTGATTTGGCCCTGCTAACTTCTGCTGCTTTATAGCCCCATGCAAAGGGTCTCTGTGACCTTTACCCCCTACTAAACCTCGTGTGGATAGAGGTAAAGGGCTCACAATTGATAGAGAGTGACTATGATTATTTTATTGAGTAAAACAGTGTAAATGGAATTGTAAATAAGGTGTAAAAAATGTGTAAACAGCAAGAAAGCAATGTGAATGTAAATATAAGTGAACAGTGGAAAATAGTTTTATAAGTTACTTCAAGTGACAGTGCTTAACACAGTGTAATTGATTGATTGAAAATAATGCTACATTCATGCGCAACTGCCAGGGTCATATGCCGCCGGATGACAAAGTAGAAGACACGGCAAAATAAAAGTGCCTATTCAAAATAAAGTTAATATATGTTAGTAGGAATAAAAACAGTACAAATAATAAAAGAATAATTGAGAAATAACAATTACTTATAAAAGTGGAAGGAGGCCCGCCTGCTGAAGAAAAGTAAAAACATCAGTAAAATCGTTAGAGGCCTCACCAAGCATCGAGGATAAACAGTAGGGCACCATCTACTCCCCATGCTCATTTAAGGAACCTCTGACGCAGGCCCCCAGACTCGGACACTCCCACCAGCAAGTGACGGACAGTAATGGGAACAAGGCAGTCATCAAACAGTATGGGGACAAAACCTCTCTGTTAGGTTAGGATGCACTGGTGTGTCCAGTCGGCGATATTGTGTGTAAACGCACTGCCTTGGGGCATTTTTACTGAACCTGTCTTAACATACAGTAGTTATCTTTATAGTATTGGGCTTCCAGAACCTACCTCCCTATTTTACCTCAAAATATATGTAATGTTTTAGGACGAACTTGGATTCAGCACGATGTTCTGCGTGGACTCACCTAGTGTTGTATGTGGTCTGTACTATTTTGTTACTGATTTTCTGAAGCCATGTCTGAGGGAGGGAAAGAGTTGGACGATGATGGTGGTTTTAATGTAGCATATTATGCTTTTTGTAATTTTGTTATTGCCTGTGGACTGGGCTGGCTGTAAGGGGTGATGGGGGAGGCCAGGGCCTAATAAAACAAACTTTATTGAAGGTTATTTAAAGTTTGACATCATTATCATCGTCATCATCCAGATCTTTTTTCCCACCTAATAATAATAATAATAATAATAATAATATAATGGGTGGCACCCCCTTCATGGGCAACCCTTTAGACTCTTTTCAGACCTAAGTACAGTATTGTACTGTACAGGGAAAATATCTAAGACATATGACCTAATAATGTGAACCAAGATTATGGCTTTACTAAATCAACTAGGA
This sequence comes from Coenobita brevimanus, assembly GCF_032717465.1. Classification (NCBI taxonomy): domain Eukaryota; kingdom Metazoa; phylum Arthropoda; class Malacostraca; order Decapoda; family Coenobitidae; genus Coenobita; species Coenobita brevimanus. Next base: position 2,792,241 of record NW_027644770.1, on the reverse strand, counting down.
TATGATTTAACTAAACCAACAAAGAATATGGCTGCTCACCTCCACTCAAGAGGACAACAAGTTTGATGGACTTAAGAAGGGGATCCAAGGCAGGGTGAGGCACCTAGTGTGCACTCTCCTGCAGCACCCGACCCACCACCTTCCTCGCCACACTCGTCACCACCACTTTCGACATTTTCACAAGCTAATGCACCCACTTTGTTCATAAACCCTTTAAATTCTTTCTGACATCCTCAGACATTGTATCATCCTCTTGATCTTCCCCAGGATATGGCTCTGTTGAAGTTGAAGGGAGTGATTCCTCACTTTCTTGAGGCCGCAGGAAATGTGTGATGAAGGTTTGCTTCCGTCTGTTAACCTGGTTGTGCCTGTCTGTGTAGTAGCAGAAAGTTCTGTCCAGTGAAGTCATCACTTCCACCAATCGCAACTGACAGTGTTCGATGTCCTTCAATTCTTCCTTGAACTTATCTAGGGCACACACTACCCAGCCGATCTCCATCATCGACATGTCTCCATTCTCCATCACTGGTGGTGCTGGCTGTTCTGGCTGCGGTCTCCTGCTCTCAGCCCTCTTGGTCTCAGCTCCGGATTTGAGCCACTCTTCCCTGCTGTCTCACAGACATGAGTTCAATTCACATGCTATTAAAAATACATTACAATTCGATAAAAAATAGGTCCTCGCGTACAACGAGATTCACTTACTGTGAGCTCGGGTACTATGCATAACTACTGTAGTCAATTACGATTACGATTACACAAAAGTCTGTAATCGACGGCAATCGATTACGATTACAGATTACGACACTCCCACGTCTGCTAAATATGTCAGATTGACCTTCTGGGGGTAGGGTTTTTTTTTTTCATGAATACTCCCCCAGTAAACCTGCTTATCATAAAAGGCGACTAAAAGAGTTGGCGGAGGGTTAGTGCCCTCCCCCGGAAAACAACTAACTAAAAAGACAAACAATAAGCCTTGGACAAGGACTGACCAAAAGATGACGACCAAGGACCGGACAAAGGACATGGTTATCGGAACTTGGAATGTAAGGGGAGCGAATGATGAGGTGAAAGAGAGAGAGAGATTGTTCAGGTGCTTGAGGGTGCAAAAGTTGATCTATGCGGAATAACTGGAAACGAAATGGGGGAGGTGAGAGTGAGAGAGAATGGGAGTATGGATGGGGTATATGTGCAGGAGTAGGTGAGAATGAGAGGCAAAAGAAGGAGTATGTATAGTTGTGAGTAAAAAATGGAAGAAGAGCATAAGAGAGTATGGATCAGTTGGGTCAAGGATTGTGTGGGTAAGATTGAAAGTTGGAATACAAATGTGGGTGATTAAAGTGCGTGTAGGCGCACAACGCAAGATCATTCAAGCAGAGTGAGAGAAGAGTACTGGACAAATGTGGAAGTGTGCATGGGAAAAGTTTGGAAGGAATGAGAGAGTGTTTTTGATCAGAGATATGAATGGTAAAGTAGGGAATGTGAAGATGGATGGAATAGTTGGTGAGTGGGGTGTGCCTGCTGAGATAGATGAGAATGGCAATGCTGGAAGAGGGTTATGATAGCCAATACCGTCTTCAGGCACAAGATGATTCAAGAGGTATGGCTTACGAGTGATGAGATGGGTGGGTGGTGAACTGAATGTAAGTAAGTCAATGATTGATTATGTGTGTGTGGATGAAAGGATGCAAAAATGTGTAATGGATGCAAGAGCTTATAGAGGTTGGGGAGTGGACTTTGTGACCATTACTTGGTGGTGGCCAGAATCAAGGACCAATTAGGATGGAGAAATAGAAGAAGGGAGAGACGGGAAGAAAGAGTATTTGGAAGGAGAGTGGAAAGGTTACAAGAGGGTAAGAAAAAGGCAGAGTATAAGAGAGAAGTGGAGGAATGATTGGGCAAATATGAATTAGAGCAGATGGGGGACGTGGAAAGTGTGTGCAGGATATTTACAGAAGAAATATGTGCAGCATGTGATGTGATGTGTGGGATGAAGAGAAGATGGAGGGGTGTGCAAGGAACAATGTGGTGGAACAAGAGGTAAGACAGGTTGTGGCACAAAAGCAGAAAGGATACAATGAATGGATGAGAAATAGGGGCTTGGAAGAAGTTGAGAGGTGGAAGAGAGAGTTATATGTAGAAAGAAAGAGAGAGGTGAAAAGATTAGTAATGAGTAAGAAGAGAGTGGATGAAGAATTTGGAAGGAATTTGAGTGTAAAGTGGACAGACTGTTAGAAAATGTTCTGGAAGGAAGTGAAGAGAGTAAGACATTGTAGCATTCAAGTTAGCAGGGGAGTGAAAGATAAATAATGGTAGATTACTAATGGAGAAGGGAGAAAAAGTGAGCAGATGGAATGAACATTTTCAGGAATCGTTGAACAACATAGAAGATGGAAGTAATGTGAGTATAAGCTATTGGGGAATGGCTGGGAGAAAGAAGGAGGTGAGAAGACAAGAAGAAATCAGTAGGATAGAAGTTGTGGAAGCAATGAAGAAAGCTCAAACTGGGGAAAGCCCCCAGGGAATTGGTGGAGTGTGTGGTGGTATGCTGAAGCATGGGGGAGAGATAGTAGTAGAATGGATGTGGAAGATGTGCAGATTGGGATTGGAAGTCAGGTATAATTATTCACTTGTACAAAGGGAATGGGGAAAAATAAGTGTGTGGTAATCATAGGGGCATTTGTCTTCTTAGTGTAATAGGAAAAAGTGTATGGTAGGATACTTATTGACAGAGTTAAAGAAATAACAGCGGAATTAGTTGGAGAAGAAGAGGGTGGTTTTAGGATGGGAAGAGGTTGTGCAGATCAGATATTCATTCTTAGATCTTTAGTGGAAAAGTTTCTGGAGAAGGGAAAGAAGATGTATGCGGCTTTCATGGATTTGGAGGAATGAGGATGAGATGGATGGGATGGGGTTGTGAGGTATATGAGTATAGGTGACATGAGTTGGGAGTACAGGGCAGTGAAATGGTGGGGGATAGGAAGATTTGTGAGATGATTTTTTTGCGGCCACTCCCGTGCAGGATTGAGGCATCTGGCAATAGATAGATAGAGAGATAGTTTTTGAACACGGATTGATCGCAGAGCCAATATATAACGCCGATGAAACTCAGTTAATACGGCGTTGCTTATCAATATCAACTTCCAGCATGCGGCCCTCGGAGAAAGTAAAGGTTGATTCAAACAGTACAAGGATAGAGTGACTCGTGCTTGTCTGTGCGAATGCTAGCGGGTACACACAAGTTCAAGCTGCTCGGTTACTGGCAAGCATAGCCACGGCAGTTTTGGTCGGGCCGTTCCTATTCTTGCCCGTTTATTACAAAGCACAGAATAATGCCTGGATGGACTGCAGAAATTTTCCCTTTGGTGGTTTCACTCATCGTCTTTGTTCCAAGTGTTAAGCACCATCTTAAGAAAATTGGTAAGCCAGAGGACAGTAAAGTAGCTTGTGCTTGATAACTGTCGAGCGCTTCCTCGCGCTGATCAGCTCATAAATTGGCAATAGTTTTGCATTGTTCATTACTCAGTATTACCAGCCTTGTTTAACTGGCGGATCAGGGTGTCATTCAAGCCATCAAGATGTTTTATTGACTGCTGACTTTTATGCATAAAGTCCTAGATGCTGATGGGAAAATTGGCGAGCTTCTTGAAGGAGTTCAACTTAAGAGAAGCCATTCATTACTTTGGTTAATTCATTTGAAAAAATGTGAGGTAACAAACCGGCCAGTAGGTGCTAAGACAAGATATATGCATAGGGTTATGACTGAATCTGAAAGCTCTGATGACGACGGTCACTCTGAGGGTTTTCCCGCCCAGTGATCGAGTGAGGATCTTCAGGAGGAGATATTTTGGCAGGCCACATTGTTCTCTGGTGAAAGAAGTTCGGGAGTTTGGATGAAAGCTGATGAAAATATCTCCTCTGTCGCCCATAATTTCAGCTAATCGAGCAAATAATAGATGTAAAGGATCAGAGGAAAAGAAAACATCAGTGATCAAGAAAGTGACGAGAAAGAGCCTGAAGAGACTAAAACTCATGGAGTGATGGAATAAATGCAATGAAGACACAGTCATTTAGTTTGCCGAGACGAAGCCATTTTTTTCCTCACAATTCATTAATGTTTCTACACCAACTCAACAACCACAGATGATTACTTCGAGTAAGAAAATAAAACAAAGTGACATTAGAATGATGTTCCAGAAAGCTGCCCAGCAGTCATCGTGCCGCTGCTGCATTCACCAGTGCCATCCACATCAGCTGTGGATGTGGAGGATGACTAAATCCAGCTGTCCTTCGACTTCTAACAATAAAATTCGTGAAGGATGAGTGAGTACTCTGCACAATATTTTATCAGTAGGTTTTGGCGGAGTTGCATTATATATTAACTTTATTCATACAAGGTTTCTTGCTCAGTGCTTAGTAGACTAACACATTGCTTCTCTAGTCACTTTTTCTCTGCAGCTTAAGCATCGAAGTCACTTGCCACCAAATATATCATTCATCTTATCATATTGGCTTTGTAGTTCTGCTAGCACATGATTGCATTTGAAAATTCTCAGTAAGAGGTGGGAGGCAAATTCGGAATGCTGAATTAAAGTTTTCGTTGAATGGGCTTCTTAGGAATGAGGGTGGGTGCAGGGAGACGGACAACAGTCACTCAGAAAAAACATGCGTAACCTGCTTCCTGATGACACTAACCAACGTGTGTTCCAGCCAGCAGAGGTCCTTCCATATTACGGGGATCCTCACAACATCGATGAAGACAACATGTGTTCCTGCCAGCTGAGGTTCTTCATATTACGGTACTCCCGACAACATTCAGACAACGTGTGTTCCAGGCTGCAGAGGTCCTTCCGTATTACGGTACTCCTGACAACATTGAGACAACGTGTGTTCCAGCCAGCAGAGGTCCTTCCGTATTACGGTACTCCTGACAACGTTCAGACATCGTGTGTTCCAGCCAACTGAGGTCCTTCCGTATTACTCGTAGCTTCCTGACAACGCTCAGACAAAATTCCAGCCAGCAGAGGTCCTTTCCATATTACGTTACTCCTGACAATATCTCAGACAAACAGTGCTCCAGCCAACTGAGGTCCTTCCGTATTACGGTACTCCTGACAACATTGAGATAACGCAGTTCTGTGCCAGCCAACTGAGGTCTTTCCGTATTATCGCATTCTTGACAACGCGCCCAGACAACGCGTGTTCCCAGCCAGCAGGGATGCTTAAGAAATAAATGTTTATGAGCCATTAGCACAGAATATGAATTTTTTCGCTCGGTAACAATCGGATTGTGATTCTCCCACAAATACTTATGGGTCTTTTTTCAACAGTATTTCTCACCTTCTCCACGCACGTCAGGTATTTTCAAGAGCATGAGCCACCACATGCATTTCTGCGCTGAGTTATTTATCTAAACGCAGCCTGGGGGCTGTCTACACAGCCTTGTGCACCTTTTACACACATGGAATCTGGGCTCGCTGGTCAGTTACAGTGCGAGTCTGTCTCACTAGTCTTACCCCATCTTTTGCTCCTCTTCTGGCGGTGCTTCAGAATGTAGCTTCTAAAAATTGCTGGGCACACGCCTCTGGGCACGCCTAGCTAATTTGCGTGGGGAGAGTGGAATTCCCTCCTTGCTTACCGTGTATACTGGTGGGCTTAATTCTGCAGTCACGAATTGGTGCAAAGTTCCGGCTCTGCTTGCCAGTCTCTGTCCTCTTATGCAGGGGCTAACAGGCCGGCCCGTTGACCCACTGCCCCACCACGATTGTGCTAGGGCCACCACCGCTACTGTACACAACGTGGGTGTTGCACCGGAGGTTTGTCGTAAACCTGTCCTGACATCCGGGGTTCTCTCCTCCACCTTCCTCGGACATCTCTCCCTTATACCGCTTTATTTCCCACGGAGACACCATCTCGCCACTCCTCTCCGGCCAGACACAGCATCGGCAGCAAATCACACCGACAGGGTCAGTTGGCTCTGATTGTTCAAGGTGTGGTGTTTGCCTGTGGGAACCTCATGGAATCCCCCATGATATTTCCTAGCGGTACCCCAGTGGTGACTTTTCAGCTTTCCTTCTAGTGTCTCACTAGTTCTCTCTGGGGTGGCCAACATTATTATGGTGGCGCACTCAGGTGATCATCAACTATGTATCGCTAAGCGGGCTCCTCGATCCGCTGCTCCGGTGGTGCTGCGGCCAGGCCTGCCACTCCTCTTCCGAGCCCCCCGGGTACTGCCTAAATTATCTCCTTGTGAGACTCCTGACGATTGCGCATGGGGCCCTGTGCAATAGGCAGATCGCCGGCTTGGAGTCTGACCAGTTTCCCCACTGCCTGTCATGATCTCGCCGGAGCCTCTCTGCCAGTACATTCTAGATTGCCCGGTCACTGTTCTGCTCAGTGCCTGACCTTGGGAGTTTTGCTTGATTCGGCAACGACATTGCCAGATACGGACAGGGTTGTGCGCGGCACACCTTTCCTGATCCTCTTACAAACGGTCAGGGATTACTCCTCCCTTCCCGTTAACCGATTACACCACCACTGACATTGTCTTAGATTCTTTTGTGTGTGTGTGTGTGTGTGTGTGTGTGGTTACATTACCACCTCTGACGGGCTCTTTTGTTTAGTTTCGTGGCCCACCTTCCTTGGCAAATATTACTACAGCAACAACTCCATGCTGGACACTTTTCTGAGGAACCAGATATTTTCTAAATTCAGGGGATATGCTGAAACATTCTCAACCCCACAGGGTACACCCACCTCTCGCCAAAAGCCTTATGCTCATACTTTCCCTGCAATCTCTTCCAAATCTAGGCGGCTAGTGGGCAATCCCACGCCTTCCAAATAGTTGGCAGTTGCCATTTGAGAGAACCTGATGGAGGGTTCACAGCTGCCATCTCCTTCACGAGCCAATCCTGTGGGGAAACGTACATCCACACCCACTCCACGCTTACTTGCTGGTGTCAGTGATGGAAGATTGAGACTTCTTTTAACTCCCGTACAGTGGTATCCTACTACATATAGGAGTTCACAGTGGTAGCCTTTTTAGCTATTGACTTCATTCTAAAATATCATCGGAGTGTGCACTAGATTTTATGTGGCTCCTTTGCTGTCCATGGCAGTGACCACTAACCAGTTTTACTATACGCAGCTGGCAGTTCGTCCACACCACAGCTCCTGTTATGTCTCGACTGGACTGGCTGGGACATTTAACAAGACCCAAGTGATCCTCAGTCATGTGGTTGGAGTTTCAAAGTGTTAATGAAGCTGTACTGCATTTCACCTGTACTCCACCAGGCAGTAGTGTGAGGGCAGCCCCACCTCAAGTGGCTGCTCTCCTCATAGGCCTGTGCCATAGTGCAATAGTAAGTGTGCAGCAGTTTGCAGAGCCTACAGAGCTGGATACTCAAGTTTCCCTGCACACAGAGTGAGTTTTTAAAAGTGCAGTTCCACCAAGTTCTTGCAAAATACAGGTGGACCATAAAGAATGCACGGTGTAGCCCCTGGGCAACCTGTGCTTCGTCCATTAACTCCTCCACTCCTCCATGCCAGGTTTGGATGGTACAAGGGAAATGTTCATCAAACCCGCAGAGGGGCAGGATCTGAAGAGGTATTGTGTCAGAATCTCAGGTGGTTGCTACTGCTTTTGCTGAACAATTTATACTGTTTCCAGGAGAAAGCCTTCAGCGCCATATTTTGGTGATTGTGGTAGGAGAGGTTGGGGCTGGGTTTTCAGTCATCGGGGAATGGGAGGCTGACAACACCTTATTCACTGAGGGAGAACTGCCCGTACTTGCTGCATGGACACAGCTCCAGGACACGATGATATTCCACTATGCTGTACTCCGTCATCTAGAGTAGGAGTCCTTGGCCTTGTTCAACTGGAGGGGATGATGCCAACTGGCTTGCACCTGGCACATCCTGATCCTTCTGCCAGGGAAGGAGCGGTCCATTGTGTCCAGCTTTCATCACACTCTCTTTGACATTGTACATTTGCAAACTGTTTGTAGAGGTCGGTGGTTTGTGTATCTAAATCCTTGTGGGTTCAGGCAGATGTGACCCACTACTGAGAACCATAGATTCACCTGAATATTTACTCTGTTGTTTTCTCTTGAACCATCCACTCTGCTCCAGTTATGCTTCTCCAGATAATAACGTGACTTGAGAAGGAGTTTGATGCAGCTTGGTGTGATGGCAGTTTATCAAGTCTCCATTTTTATGGTCCTTGGGTTTTCTTACCTATTTTTATTCAGAACTTCCATACTGACAGGAAGTTTCCTCTGTGTGTGTGTGTGTGTGTGTGTGTGTGTGTGTGTGTGTGGGATGTGAACTCTTCGCTGTACTCTGAGGGAGGAGGAGGTGGCATAGAGGAGTGTTTTGAGTGTAGTCATTATTTGCTGTCGCCAGAAAGTTAACCCTCTCATTACTGGACGGACGCAGACTGGCGGCCCAATCCATGAGCAATTATTCAGGATGTGGGACGGCTCGGCCTTGCCTTAATAAGCTGGCAGAACCCCCTGTTTCTGCACTCGTGAAAATTTTTTAAACTTTTTTCTCCTCAGACCCTTGGTTTTGCTTCAATTTCCATGATTTTATTATTCCATGTGGAGAGGATGGAGGGTGAGAGACTGATGAGGAAAAGTGTGTGTGAGTTAGGTGGAGGGGAGGAGAGGGAGGGGAAGGCCAACGGTGAGATGGAGGGACGGGGTGGAGAGGTTTATGAGAGAGGGGGTGTGAGTTGGGGAGCAGGGCAGTGAAATGGTGTAGGAGCAGGGATGACGTGCAGGCAGTTTATGTATTATCCCGTGGGGGATTGATATCTGGCAATAGATAGATAAATAGAGTATTATTCCTTGTAATCTCTAATAGTTGTAAGCTTAGCTTATGGTGTTGCAAAGAACGTTTACGAACATAAGCCATGCTGCTGATTTACAATGTTTTTTATTTCCTTTGTGTTTTCCTCATAGAAATATATGTTTTATGGTAATTGGGTTACTGATAAAGAATATTATTATAAACATTAGTGACATTTTGGTATACAAACATTTTCCTGTTGGACAGTTTGGGTCGGTTTTGGCATTTCCGCTAAAAAGGAAATTATCTTACGGTTGTGCTACACGCTAGAACGGTGTTTTTGACGGCTTCAGAGTTGTTGCTGAACTATTTTTTTCCCTTGCCTTTAGTTTATGCTCTTCATATCTGACTGATTTCGTATTCACTTAGTTCGGTTAAAATTGTACTGTACTTGTTTTATGGTGAATATAAAATGTGTTAATTTACCATGTTTCTTTCTTTCTCGTTTCCTCATGGAAATACAGGATAACCTCGATATAAAGGACTTCAATAGTTCAGATATCGCTTTTATCGGACTCGAGGATCTACCTGACTAAATTGTTAGAGCACAGAAAAAGTCTGATAAAGGCAGAAGCAGTGTGGACTGCCTGACCACTTCAGCTGTGTTCACCATAATAAGGTAAATAAAAAACATGTTTATCAAGGCACGGTACAGTATTGTATTACATATATTATGTTTATTTGACCAATGACATACGTGCACGCTACGTTTCTGCAAAATAAGTGGGTTGGCGGAGGGCGTGCTCCTCCCTGTAAAACAAATTAACTCAGAGTCAAATGGCCACCCCATGTGGGGATTATGGTGCCTGGTAATAGATAGATAGATAGATTATTGCAGTGAAGTTATAACATTGCATGGTATCATAATGGTAGTTAAAACAGTTTAACAACCTTCATGCTATCTGGACTAATGTCTGATAAAGTGTATCGGAAAAAGTCCGGTTTACCATTAGCAGAGGGAAGTCTTGATGTTGCTTTTTTTTATCGAATTTTTGCATTTTTTTCGGAATAAAAATTTAAATACTTTAATTAAATCTGGGCAGTGAGGTCTTACTGTATATGTTTCATATAATTTTTACTAATAAAGCCTACAAAATTTCATTAGCTACATTTTGGTATATAAACATTTACTGTTGAACAATTCTGATTGGTCTTACTTACCACAAAAGGAAATTACCTATCGGTCGTGCTACAGTGTGGAAGCGGTGTTTGGCTAAATTATATTTTCCCCTGCCTTTATTTATGCTCTATATCTACCTGATTTTTTATTCACATAATCTCAGATAGTTGCGCTTGCATATGGTGTTGCTAAAAATGTTTGGCGAATATAATTTCATGTGCTAATTTATTGATGTTTCTTCTTTCCATCAGTGTAGGGGCGATTTAGCTCTCACCCTTTATTTGCGCTAGTCCAGTAACGAAGCGGGTGACTTTTGCACCGCTATTTTGACCAATGAAAGAGTTACTGGCATTGTGGAGATCCTAGCAGAGGGAGTGAAGAGCTTCCTCTTTGTGGATGCTGTCTCTGTCTTCCTTTGCTGCACGCAGTATGTTGGCGGCAGAGTGCTGGCTGCAACTTTGCGGGCCAAATCACTCTGTTACCAGGGCACCAAAACACGGCTTTTAGATTTTCCCCCATCTGAGACCATTACAGTGCACTTCTGCCAGTTACATGGGAAATTATCCTGACCCATAAGCCTGGGCCAAAGGATTGCCGGTATGGAAATGCAGAGTTTTAGGTTCATCTGTGACCCCTGTCTTATTTGGATCCCACATCTAAAGCAGATAAAGGCTTCTTTCCTGAAGGGTCGTGAGCCTTTTTGCCCTAAATCATACTAGATAGGCTCGCTGACGTACGGCCCTGCTCCTGCTCCATTACCGTTCTAGTGTTATCCAGTCCTTTCAGGATTTTGGCGAAAGCTTTGCCATTTCACTCCTGACATCTCAAAGCACTTTTAGTTGAGTCTGGTATAAATCTTTAATTTTTTGTCCGCCTTCTTATGGCTTCAGTTCTTCTATCTATGATTCTCATCTATAGCTTCCTTTCTGGTCGTTCTATATCTGCGGTTTTAGACGGCCGCTGTTCTTCTCCTAGAGTTATCAGTAGTGGTGTTCCTCAGGGCCCTGTCCTATTTCTCAGCTGTCTTCCTTTTTATCATCAGTGATCTAAGCAAAAGATCGGACCCCATCCACTTATACTCTGATGACTCCACTCCTCTCCGTACTGTTCGCTTCCTGCATCGTCCATCTCAGCAATTTCTCAACAAACAAGGGATGAGGCTGTGGCACATCAAATGCTTTGACTTGGCTCATATCTCTGACAGGGGTGCAAGCTACTTAATTTATCAAAAACTCAGTTTTTACATCTGTCAATTCCTGACAGTTTTCTACAGGAGGTCCCTTCCGCCGGTATTCAGCTCAATCCTGCATCACCTTTAAACATACTTGTAAGTTTCATTCTCTTGGGATTTAACATGGAAAGAGAACGTATTACATCTCGCAATTCCAAAAAATGCGTCCAAAAGATTAGGTGCTTGGCTGATTTCAGCCTTCTTTACCCCCGCACAGTTGTTGACCAAGATCTTACATGGGTTTTATTCGCCTCAGTCTGGAGTACAATCCTTGTGTGTGGGGAATTCCCTATACAGCTCTTCTCAGCAGGGTGGTGTCAAAGCGTTTTGGTCTCATTAATCCTCCTCCTCTTACTGGCTCGCTTCTCACCTCTGTGTTGTCATCTTCACTGTTGAATCTTTATCTCCTTTTATCGCTTTTAAATGGTCACTGCTCCTCCGAACTGTCTGCTTGCAGACCTCAAAGTCTGCTACGACAGGCACGTAGTTTCCACGCAGCAACAAACTCTCATCTCTTTTCTACCCAGTTCTGTGATGCAAGAGTTAACTATTACTCTCAGTCCTTCATGTATACAACAGGTCAACTCTGGAACTGCCTTCTCCTTCAGTATTTCCTACAGCTTAAGACTCCTCCAGTCTTTTAAATGCAGTGTGTCCAGGCATCTCAAAATGAATGGTTCTTAAACTTGGCTCTTTGTTATTTTGTTTTTGTTTTCTTGGACTTAACAGTTTATGGCAATTCTACCGGGTTCCTTCAGCTGCCCCCCCGGCTTCGGTTATGCACCTTGGACTACATCACACAGGCCTTTGTTTGGGCACAGGTCCCTTTGCACCTCCCTTGTCCCAGGCCTGCTTGTGTATGCAGGAGTATTGAGGCTGGAGCTGCAGCATCAGTCCTGTATAGCGAGAAAAAGTGCTGGTGCAGTATCCAGAGGCTTCCTGGAAACACCAAATCACATGACGCCTGTTATTAGTTCTGCATAGCACTCTTTGCACGACTTCCATACGCTAGGGTTTCTTTGCTCCCCTAGTTATCAGGACAGAGGAAGTCATGACTGATCTGTCAGCCACTCACTCTGGTCTTTGGTGTGGAGACATCTGCTGCCCCACTCTGGGTGTTGCCCTAAGTCAGGATTTTGCGGTATATCATGGTTTCCAAATGTCCGTAACATCAGATGCGGTGATCCACAATCTCAGCTTTTCTAGTTCATTTCGCTCCTCATGCCTCTGTCCATTTTGGCTGACGGCCGGCATTGGATTTGGAGGCTGTCTTCCGCAATTTTAGCCAGAGTTGCACCCTACCCTCCTTTGCCTCAATTTTCTTACTGTGAAGCCGTCAGCAATTCCCGTTCACCCTCCAGCACAATCCTCACCTTTGATGCAACAGTTTTATGATTTTTAGTTAGTGCAAGGGCTGCCTTGGTCTTCGCCGTTAAGCATTCTCAATCCTCCTCACCCCAGGTATTGGAAATTTGAGGAAAGTTCCACCTCGTGGGCCACCATGCTGGGTGGCAGCCTCACATTGGAGCGCAGTTGTCGATTGTGCAGGTGGTGCAGCAAGGGCAGCAGTGACTCTTGATGTCTCAGTTAGACCTGTCATCAACAGAGATTATTTCACACAAGGCCGGGAGTCCCCGCCTCCTGGCAGCATGCATGGGGGCACACTTTCTGTTCCAAGCAAGTTACAGGGGAGTGCATTCCGACACTAAACCTAAAACTAAAAAGATATTATATCCACGTGATTTAGGCTGCTGTCCTTCTTTCCTGGCAGCATGCATGGGGCACACTTCCTGTGTCAAGCTGCTTGAGGAGGCATCAATCACGGACTTATACAGCCCTACCCCTTCACTGACGCATCACCATCGTCTTGAGGGAAAGTTCATTCCTTTTTTTTGAAAATCATCTGGTGCCATTGACCGCAGCAGCCGGGTACTTGAGTGTCCCAATCGTAGGGGATGCTGGCTGTTGATACTGGTTCATGTTTGGGTTGTAGTTCCTTACTTTCTTCTGGCCAGTTCCTTTGGAGGCGAGGTGTGTATTACGGTAAAGTAGTCACCTTCTCATATGTTGAGGAAGCAGGTTTCTCACTTCAGACTGCTTTACTTTTCGTGCATAGTTTTAACCTCTATTGTTTTATATATAATTTTATATTGTGTCAGTGTTATGAATCCTTTATTATTAGATGATCATTTTAATTTGTATTATTATCCGTATATGTATATATCTGTTTATATATAAGTTAAATTTTACAAAGTTTACTTAAGTTATTCAGCAGCATTGACCTGGGTTGTTAAACCACCACAGTCTCTTTAGTGTAACCAATTAGTCCCCGCAACATCAACCCTTACTTTCTTCCAGGGTCAGACCTTTTAACCTACAGACCCCTATCAAGTTACTTCGTCACCAAGTTAGCTACTTCAACATCTTTTATGTTTCTGTTCCATTGCTAGTTATATGGTCTTTGATATCTGGTGCCACGAGAAGCCAATATTCAATTTAATTCATTCTGTAGGTCAGGCTTAGAAATTACAGGAATGTTGACTACCAGCTGATGTGTCTAGAAATTGATCAACGTTTAAACTTCATTGATTCTTCAAGTCTTTCTTCTGATTTAGCGTTGATACTTCGTTACAATCGGCCGAAGCTTCGGTCACTCTTTGACCATTGCTGTCCTGAGGTAGTAAAAACAAGCACTGTACATGATGATTCTCCGCGGTATGGTCCATCCATTAATGACTTATGCGTAGACAATTTAGAAGGAGGAACGTGAGTATGCTTGCAGCGGACCGAAGTAACGCGTTTGCGTTATGTTTATGTGAGAAGAGCAGTCGCTCACACTGTAAAATTAAAGGTTAGGTATTATCAAAATAATGTTGATTCTCCAGGCGGTGATAAAAAAAAAATAGTTCGTAGTTCGTGAACAATTTGGTCGGAGGAATGTAATTGCAAACCCACTTCTGCATTTCGATGCTTCAATTATTCTGATTTTGCTTCATTTTTTACAAGATATCTCGAATTCAGAAGTGATTTAGACAGCAGTTCTCCTTAGTGAAGCGTACTCAGTTGACTGTCAGCCACGGTGCACATGGTTTTCTTGGTGTTTAGCATTGCTTTGGATGTCTCCTGTCGCTGATGGCTAAATATGGCAGATTGACTAGGGAACAGTGCCAAATTTAGGAGGGGCTCAGCACCAGTCGAGCCGGGCAGTACTTCTCGGAGGTGGATGGAAAGCTGATGAGAGGGAGAGCTGGAGCCCCGGTTTCATCAGCCATCAGGACTGGTTCCTGACCATCCCCCTTTGCTGAACTTTTTCAGTGTCCCAGTAACATGGAGTATAGGCCAGCATGCTCTTCCAATACAAGTTTCTCTAACTATCTATACCATACTACATGGACAGTACACACTACACATTAATTAAAAAAAAAAAAAAAAATCCATGGCTGCTCACACACTCAGCCTTGGAGTTCCCAGGGGGAGTGGGGAAGAGGTGACGACTTCTTACGCTGCCTGGAACCACCGCCTGACTCACTTCTTCTTCATCTCTGCAACATCCGCATCTCGTCCTCTAACTTTTCCTCTGTTGAGCACCACCTCTCCTCCTCCAAACATCACCTACGACCGAGAATCAGCTGTTCGAGGTAACTGACAGCAAATCCTTTCGTGGCCCTCCTTACCCTCTCTCTATACTCTTTTTAAAGCCAAAGTTGGCTGTTGTGCATGGGTATGCAATGACCTATCTTGTACTCGTGTTTCTGAATCCGACCCTCTTGCTCCTCTCTTGCTACATTCCGGCTTCGCTTTTCCTGCTCATTCTCTGACTGTCATATCTGTGCTGTTTACTTAGTCCCCTCATATTCTACTGACTATCGTCACTTTGACTATCTTACTTCTACAATGGAACACATTCTATCCATTTCTCCTTCCTCTGAAATTCCCATTTTAGATTTCAACTTTCACCAGCACCTTTGGTTGTCCTCTCCTTTCATCGATCCACCTTGGTGAACACGTCTACATCTTCTCTATCCTAAATGACGTAGAGCAGCTTGTACATCACCCTACCCATATCCCTGACCACCTTGGAGAGAGCTCCAACATACTTCACTTCTCCCTTACAACTAATCCTTTCGGCTTACACTGTTAATCTTTTCGCTAGCTCCTCCGATCTGGCCTTATCATCTTATCCTGTTCTATCGACCCGCACGGCCTGAGGCACTCTCCAAAGAAATCCGCCACCCGCATGGCACGCTGGAGCTGTAGACTGGGGAGGCCCTCAGGCAGTACTTCTATGATTTTTTCTCGGAGTGATTATTCCTTCCATGACCCAGGAGCCACATGAGTATGCCTTGCTCATTATGGAGGTTATCTCTTTCGGTCATGGAAGCATATACTCCTTTCTCATATCCTCTGACTAATGCAAGAAAGCCTTGGTTTAATCACGCATGGTTTAATGCTGTCTGCAACAAGGAGAGGGCCTATAGCAAAGGTACTTGAGTTTTAACTCCAATTCTCTTGAATCACATCTTTTATACATTTCTGCTCGTAATCGCGCCAAGTCTGTCCTTCAGTCTGCAGAAAATAGCATCCGTACTAAAGCCTTCCAACTCTCCTACTTGAATTCTTCCCGCTTCATCTGGCATCTTGCCAAAAACCTTTTTCTAACAACTTTACCTCATCATTCTTCCCTCCTCTTTCTTACTCTGATATTTGTAGCTAATTTCTTCTTTTAGTCCAGACTAAATTCACTCCCTTAGACGAGCCCGGTGCTGTTCCTCCGTCAATTTTCCCGGGTGACGTCCATATGGCTGACATTAAAAGTTCTTCAGCTGATAAATATTCTGCCATCACAGGCCTTATAAGCTATCACGTTTTATGGGCTCGATGGAGTCCCTCCTGTTGTTCTCAAGACCCGTGCTTCTGCAGCTCACATCTTCGCGGTAATCTCTTTTGCCGTTGTCTGCCACGACCAGTATCATTCTTTCTTGCTGGAAGTTTGCTCTCAATTCAGCCAACCCAAAGAAAAGGCGACCATTTCCAACCCTCTGGTTCATCGTCCAAATGTTTCAACATCCCGTATCTCAATAGTTTTAGAGTCGCCTCTTACTGTAGAAAAATTTTAAAGCCATCTTTCCTATCACTAAATCTTCTTTCTGATCGTCAGTATAGGTTCTGTCAGGAACACTACTATTTGATCTTCTGACTTACCTTTCAGACTCCAGGTCATCCTCATTTCGGGACTTTCGATTTAAAGATTTACATTGCACTTAACATATCTCAAAGGCTTTCGACATCGAGTTTGGCTTTCCAAATCTTTCATTTCCAAACTGCCCTCATATGGTTTCTACCCTTCTATTCGTGCCTTCCTCTCTAGTTTCCTTTCTTTCGGTCTATAACTGCTGTTGTACACGCTGCCATAGTTCTTCTCCTAGATCTTCCACCAGGGAAATTCCTCAGGACTCTGTCCTATCACCAACTCTTTCTTTATCTTCATCAATGATCTACTAAGCTGTACATCTAACTCCTATCCAATCATTATTTGATGACTCACACCCTTCACCTTTCCATTTGGTTCCTGCAATGCCACTTTCAGCAGCGGCCTCTACAGTCTAGGGATGAGGCTCAGTGGCATTGTCTACTGTCTGATTTGGCTAGTAGTCTGGACTGGGGAAAAAATAATCTTTTTTTTTTTTTTTTTTTTTTTTGTTTTTAGTGTATTTCCAGTACTCGGTTCTTACACCTATCAACCCGACAAAATCTTCCACAGGTATACCCACTAATGTTTAACAATATTCAGCTTAATTCTGCATCATCCTTGAACATGCTTGGGGTTTCATTTACTCAGGAACTTAGCTTGGAATGGTCATATTACGTCTCTTGTAAAATCTTGTTCCAAGAGATTAGGTGTGCTAAGCCGACTCCATTTCTTCTTTGCCCATGCACAACTGTTGACTCTATTGATGTTTTATCCTGCCCCTGTGTAGAGTACAACTCTCATGGGGTGGGGAGTGGGCTCCCCACATACATCTCTTCTCAATAGGGTGGAGTTGCTTTTCTTTGCTCCTTTTAACTCTCCTCCTCTTACTGACTCCCTTCAACCTCTTGTCTACGCCACACTCATTGCATCTTTATATCTTTTCTATTGTACACAACAATTGTCACTCTTCCTCTGAAGTGCCTGCATGGTATTTCTCCACCCCTATGACGAAAATGATAGCACTCTCCATCTAGTAACAACCTCCTCATCCTTTTTCTGTCCAACTTTCTAATGCAAGAGTTAACAGCCACTCCCAGTCCTTCATTTATGGAACAGGTCAGCTGAGGAACTGTCTCCCTCTGTCTCAAAAATTTCCTAACATCTCCACACTTTTAAAATGCAGTAAAATTATTCATCTCGAAATGATAAGATCTTGAATTTTGCTCTTTCGCATTTTGTTTTTCTATTATTAGGAACAACAATTGCGTGCTTATGGCCTTTGGCCCTCCTTCTTCTTCGCATTAAAAAAAAAAAAAAAAAAAAAAAAAAGAGAGAGAGAGAGAGTTGTCATCTTCATAAAGTGTAATCTGGGGATCAAAGGACTGAATAGGGAGATCAGTTTTTAATCAAGTAGCAGGGAGAATTGGATTTTATAAACCATACAATACCATATATAGTCATTCTAGCAAATATAGGGGAGTGAGGACAGAGTTCCCACTTAGTTTTTGCTGATTTCATGAGCAGTCTTTGCAGAGACAAGTGGGAATTGGAAAGCTCAGATGGAGAACTGGACACTTGTGTGGGTGGTTATTTGGCATCATATGAGCGGTGCTCAGATTGTGGTGAAAGAAAACAGAGGTTTGGGGTGATAAATGTTCGGGGAATGGTGGTGTGCATCAAGGGTCAGTTTCAATCCCCATTATTGCCCCACATGGTTCCTGAAGCTCTTATGAGACTTTAGAACTACACTCCTATGTGAGTTGTTTTATAGCTAATGACAGTGTTGATGGCAGAGAGAGATAGGGCTGAAAGATGTAGGAAATACTGGGATAGAATGGGACTTGTGTGTTAGAGAGTAAGAGCGGATCAGCTGAGGTGATGATATTTAGGGCAGGTGGTGGTGCTGTCCAAGGAGGGCGAGTTTGTCCATATGCAATTTGGTGACAAGATTGTGGGGAATAATTCCACCTTGGGTGTGTTTGTGATAAGTGGGTGCATAAGAGATACAGTATTATTAGTTGTAGGATTGCAAACCAAAATACTGTAATGGTGATTTTGTGTGTTTGGTGTGGAGGGGAGAGTAAAAGACAGAGATGTAGGAAAGGATTAAGTTTGGTGGAGTGTGTCTTCAGTGTATGGAGGAGTTTTGTTATTTTTGTGACATGATATGCGCTGGGAGTGGGGCCACTGCAGGTAGAAGGGGAAGGAGTGCTTTTATGCAGCATGCTTAGGATTTTAATGACACACATGGTAGTGTGAATTGGTCAGTGGGAGGTGGATATTCATAGCTCAGCGTACAGAGTTTGACATTAGAATATGTTGATAATGGAAGGATAGATAATAGAGCTTCCCAGTACGGGGTTGGAGCCGACTTTTTGTTGAGAGAGCAACATTTGGAAAGTCCCTGCACTGTTCTTTGCAGATGATAGTGTATTATTAATTTATAGTACTGGGGAACTTCAGGTGTTTGGTGAATGAGGTTCTAAGAGTGTATAAGATATGTACTCCACCAGAATGGGGGAAGAGTAAAGTTATAATCCTCGAGAGAAATCGGTACTGCACAGTCATACGCGTTGGATGACGAGGAAATGGAAAGTGTGAGTGCGCTTAAGTATTTGCACAGTGTGATGAGTAAGGATTGAAGTTTGGAGGGTGAAGTGCTTGAAAATGTACAACAAGGTATGAAGGTTGCCGATTTTTTGTAAGCAGGGCAGAAACAGTGTAGTGGGCATGGCATGACTGGCCTGGTGGGATCAGGATTGTATATATATATATATATATATATATATATATATATAGTTTAGAATTTGTGATGGGACCTGAATGCACAGATATGAGAAGAAGGGCATATTTTTATGGCGGAGAGGATGGAGGGTGACAACTGAGTGGAGAGGGTGAGAGGTGTGAATGCTGTGGGTAAAGCCAGGAGAAACATACCATACAAAGAAATTAGTTGAGGTCAGTAGAGTTTGACCTAAGTGAATTAGTGACTGAATAGTAAAGCAGCAGGTGGGAAGGGCAAACTTGTAATTTCTCTTGAGTGTGTGGACAGAAGGGGGCAAAGAATATTTCCCCAGGTATCCCTGTTTAAAGAGGCGACTCAAAAGGGGCCTTTTTGTCTCCAGTCTTTCAAAATCCTAGTCCTCTTCTGTTTTCAATCACTATGCTCTTCTGGATACTTGAATACTTACCTAACTGTGATATACAGGAAATGAGCTACGCTCGTGGGGTCCTCGTCTCTGTTTCTCAATAACTCCACTTTAGCTTTAAACGCGCTTAAGTTTTTAGACTGGACGCTCTTTCTTGTCCAGGTTATTCGATAGGCCCATACATCTATAAGGAAAATCCATATTTCTTGATATCCTTGAAGCAGCTTGGCTTGCCTAGTTTCATGCTGTGTCCTCTTGTCACTCTCTTATCCCATAAAAACAGATCTTCTTTGTCAATTTTATCTACTTCCCCATCATGGTCCTGAACACTGCAATTCATGTCGCCTCTCTTTCTGCTTTCTTCTGAGGAAGGTAAATCCAGCTTTTCCAGGTTCTCCTTCTAAAAATGACAGACTCTCCGTTACCGGGGACCATCTACGCTGTCTCTTTGTATTCTCTCAATCTTGTTTTATGTCTTTCTTTTTGTGTTGGGACCACACTACTGCTGCATATTCCTGCCTGGGGTGAATCATGGCCACTATCAATTTTTTCATCATCTCCTCATCCATATAACGAAAAGCCACTCTTATATTAGTCAGGAGTTTATACGCCTCTCTTAACTGTCTTGTTATTGTGCTTTCAGGTGACAAACTGTCCTGGACCAGCACACCCAAATCTTTCTCAGCGCTCGCTTTTGTGATTGGCTCATGACCCATCAAATAACTCAATGATGGTCTCTTGGCAGCTTTTTACCCATTTCGTCATTTTATTATTTTCTTGTGTATTAAATTTTCACTCTTCACATCCGGCTCCAGTCGTGTATCGCATTCAGATCCTCCTGCGGCATTTTGCAATCCGCCTCAACCTCTACCTTCTCTCGAGATCTATGCGTCATCAGCAAACAGACTTGCATAACTGTTCACTCCATCTACCATATCATTTACATAAATCAGAAACATTTATGGCGTCAACACTGAGCTCTGGGACTCCACTTGTTACTTCCCTCCATCCAGACATCATATCACACTTATTACTGTCCTCAGTTTGTCTGTCTCTCAAAATCTCTTTCATCCATTCCAGGAGCCTCTCCTCTCAACCCTCCTGTATGCTTTAGTTTCCACATTAGTCTCTTATGGGGATACCTTGTCGAAGGCCTTCTACAAATCTAAATATTGCAATAATAATAGTCCACCTGGGCTCATCTCCTCTCCTGAAGCACATCAATCACTCTTGAGTAAAAGCTCAACAAATTGGAAATACATGACTTTCCAATCTCGAATCCACCCGGACTGTCATCCTAGAAGACTCACCCAGTTCCAGATATTTTATCCATCTGTCTTTCAGAATTCTTTCACACAATTTTGTAACCATGCTGGTTAGAGACACTGGTCTATAATTCAGGGGTTCTTCCCTGCTTCCTCCCCCTTATGTTTTGGCAACACATTTCTCCTCTTCCATTCTTGAGGCACTTTGCCCACTTGTGAGAGTTAACAGTTACTCCCAGTCCTTCATTTATGGAACAGGTCAGCTGAGGAACTGAAAGTCCCCCTCTGTCTGTATTTCCTACTTCCTATGATTTCCACAGTTTAAAATAGCAAACCATTTACCTTAAATGATCAGATCTTGAATTTTGCTCTCTCGTATTTTGTTTTTCTCTTGTAAAGGAACAACAAATTGCGTAGCTTGCTGTCTTTGGTTCCTTCTTCCTCGCATCAAAAAAAAAAAAAAAAAAAAAAAAAAAAAAAAAAAAAGATTTGTCATCTTTATGAAGTGTAACCTCGCAAGGACTGAATAGGGAGACCGCCTTTAATCAGTGTAGCATGGAGAATTGAGTTTGATAAACCATAATAATACCATATGATGTTGAGTGGCTCTGGTGAGAGGATAGTGTTTGAAACTCCCCTTCGCCTTCACTCAACAACACAGTATCATCTGCAAACAACAGTACAGGGAGTTTCCAAACACTATCCTCACCAGGGCCACTCCAACATCATATGGTATTGTATGGTTTATCAAGTGCTCCAATTCTCCATGCTACTTTATTAAAGGCGGTCTCCCTATTCACTACATTAATACCTTTGTTACAATTCATAAATTTTACAAATCTTTTTTTTTTTTTTTTTTTTTTTTTTTTTTTTTTTGATGCGAGGAAGAAGGAACCAAAGACAACAAGCCCGCAATTGTTGTTCCTTACAAGAGAAAAACAAAATACGAGAGAGCAAAATTCAAGATCTGATCATTTCGAGATGAATGGACACACTGCATTTTAAACTGTGGAGATCATAGGAAGTAGGAAATACAGACAGAGGGAGACAGTTCCTCAGCTGACCTGTTCCATAAATGAAGGACTGGGAGTAACTGTTAACTCTCTAGAAGTGGGGAAAGTGCCTCAAGAATGGAAGAGGGAAAATATGGTACCAATTTATAAGGGAGGAAACAGGGAAGAACCCCTGAATTATAGACCAGTGTCTCTAACCAGCATGGTTGCAAAATTGTGTGAAAGAATTCTGAAAGACAGATGGATAAAATATCTGGAACAGATGAATATTCTGGATGACAGTCAGTTTGGATTCAGAAGTGGAAGGTCATGTATTTCCAATTTGTTGAGCTTTTACTCAAGAGTGATTGATGTGCTTCAGGAGAGAGATGGTTGGGTGGATTGTGTGTACAGTATTTAGATTTGTAGAAGGCCTTCGACAAGGTATCCCATAAGAGACTAATGTGGAAACTAAAGCATACAGGAGGGTTGAAGGAGAACCTCCTGGAATGGATGAAAGACTTTTTGAGAGACAGACAAATGAGGACAGTAATAAAGGATACGATGTCTGGATGGAGGGAAGTAACAAGTGGAGTCCCAGAGCTCGGTGTTGACGCCAGAAATGTTCCTGATTTATGTAAATGATATGGTAGATGGAGTGAACAGTTATGCAAGTCTGTTTGCTGATGACGCAAAGATCTCGAGGAAGGTAGAGGTTGAGGAGGATTGCAAAATGCTGCAGGAAGATCTGGATACGATACACGACTGGAGCCGGATGTGGGAAATGAAATTTAATGCAAAGAAATGTAAAATATTGGAAATGGGTAAAAGTACCAAGAGGCCATCATTGAATTATTTGATGGGTCATGAACCAATCACAAAAGCGAGAGAAGAGAAAGATTTGGGTGTGCTGGTCCAGGACAGTTTGTCACCTGAAAAACACAATAACAAGACAGTTAGAGAGACGTATAAACTCCTGACTAATATAAGAGTAGCTTTTCATTATATGGATGAGGAGATGATGAAAAAATTGATAGTGGCCATGATTCACCCCAGGCAGGAATATGCAGCAGTAGTGTGGTCCCAACACAAAAAGAAAGACATAAACAAGATTGAGAGAATACAAAGAACAGCAACAAAGATGGTCCCCAGTCTGGCAGATCTGTCGTACAGAGAGAGCCTGGAAAAGCTGGATTTGCCTTCCTCAGAAGAAAGCAGAAAGAGAGGCGACATGATTGCAGTGTTCAGGACCATGATGGGAGTAGATAAAATTGACAAAGAAGATCTGTTTTTATGGGATAAGAGAGTAACAAGAGGACACAGCATGAAACTGAGCAAGCCAAGCTGCTTCAAGGATATCAAGAAATATAGTTTTCCTTATAGATGTATAGACCTATCGAATAACCTGGACAAAGAGAGCGTCCAGTCTAAAAACTTAAACGCGTTTAAAGCTAAATTAGACTTATTGAGAAACAGAGACGGGACCCCACGAGCGTAGCTCATTTCCTGTATATCACAATTAGGTAAATTCAAGTATCAAGAAGAGCATAGTGATTGAAAACAGAAGAGGACAGGACAGAAAGAAAGACTGGAGACAAAAAGGCCCCTTTTAGTCGCCTCTTACGACAAGCAGGGATACTGGGGAAGTATTCTTTCCCCCCTTCCCCAGGGGGTCCACACACTGAAGAGAAATTACAAGTTTAATCCCTTCCCACCTGCTGCTTCTCTATTCAGTCACTAATTCCTTAGGTCAAACTCTATGACCTCAACCTATTTCTTTTATGGTATGTTTCTCACAACTTTACCCACAGCATTCACACCTCTCACCCTCTCCACTCAGTTGTCACCCTCCATCCTCTCCGCCATCAATGTACCCCTTCTTCTCATATCACTAACACATTCAGGTCCCATCCTTCCTCTAAAGTTCTAAACTATATATATATATATATATATATATATACAATCCTGATCCCACCAGGCCAGTCATTCCATGCCCACTTCACTGTTTCTTATCACTGCTTACAAAAAATCAGCAACCTTCCTTCCTTGTTCTACATTTTCAAGCACTTCACCCTCCAAACTTCAATCCTTACTCATCACACTATCCAAGTACTTAAACGCACTCACACTTTCCATTTCCTCATCATCCAACATCACTGTGAGTCCCTCATTTCTCTCGAGGACCATAACTTTACTCTTCCCTACATTCACAATTAGATTCCATATCTTATACACTCTTAGAACCTCATTCACCAAGCCTTGAAGTTCCCCTGTCTCCTCAATTAACAATACACTATCATCTGCAAAGAACAGTACAGGGACTTTCCAAATGTTGCTCTCTCTCCTTAAAGTCGCTCCAACACAATACTAGGGCTCTATTATCTATCCTTCATTATCAACATATTCTAATGTCAAACTCTGTACGCTGAGCTATGAATATCCACCTCCATTACTGACCAATTCACACTACCGTACAGCATTAAAATCCTAACACATGCTGCATAAAAGCACTTATTACCCTCCTACCGAGGTAGCCCCACTTCCAGCGCATATCATGTCCCACAAATAACAAAACTCCTCCATACACTGAAGACACACTCCACCAAACTTAATCCTTTCCTACATCTCTGTCTTGCCACACTCTCCCCTCCACACCAAACACACAAAATCACCATTACAGTATTTTGGTTTGCAATCCTACCTTCTAATAATACTGTATCTCTTATGCACCCACTTATCACAAACACACCCAAGGTGGAATTATTCCCCACAATCTTGTCGCAAATTGCATATGGACAAACTCGCCCTCCTTGGACAGCACCACCACCTGCCCTAAATATCATCACCTCAGCTTTATCCGCTCTTACTCTCTAACACACAAGTCCCATTCTATCCCAGTATTTCCTACATCTTTCAACCCTATCTCTCTCTGCCATCAACACTGTCATTAGCATAAAACAACTCCCATGGGAGTGTAGTTCTAAAGTCTCATAAGAGCTTCAAGAACCATGTGGAACAATAATGGGGTTGAAACTGACCCTTGATGCCTACCACCATTCAGAGAACATTTATCACCCAAACCTCTGTTCACTTTCACCTGAGTGCGAGCACCTTCATACATTGCCATAACCACCCTAACTAGTCAGTTCTCCATCACGAGCTTTCCAATTCCCACTGTCACTCTGTTAAAGACCTTCATGAAATCAACAAAAACAAAGTAGAACTCTGTCCTCCTTCCTATATATTTTTCTTGAATGTTCTCATATGGTATTGTATGGTTTATCAAGGCTCCAATTCTCCATGCTACTTGATTAAAGGCGGTCTCCCTATTCAGTCCTTTAATCCCAAGGTTACACTTTATAAAGATGACAACTCTTTTTTTTTTTTTCTTTTTTCTTTTTTTTTTTTATGCGAGGAAGAAGGAACCAAAGGCCATAAGCCCGCAATTGTTGTTCCTAATAATAGAAAAACAAAATACGAAAGAGCAAAATTCAAGATCTTATCATTTCGAGATGAATGGACACACTGCATTTTAAAGTGTGGAGATCATAGGAAGTAGGAAATACAGACAGAGGGAGACAGTTCCTCAGCTGACCTGTTCCATAAATGAAGGACTGGGAGTAACTGTTAACTCTTGCATTAGAAAGTTGGACAGAAAAGGGATGAGAGTTTGTTACTAGATGGGTGCTATGCGACCGTCATAGAGGTGGAGGAATGCATGCAGACACTTCAGAGGAACAGTGACCAGTGAAGTAGCAATAGAAAAGATATAAAGATGCAATAGTGTGGCGACGAGACAAGAGGTTGAAGGGAGTCAGTAAGAGGAGGAGAGTTAAAGAGACGAAAAGCCTTTGACTCCACCCTATTGAGAAGAGATGTATGTGGGGAGCCTCCCCACACATGAGAGTTGTACTCTACACAGGGGCAGATAAAACCCCTGTATAGAGTCAACAGTTGTGCAGGGGCAAAGAAGGAATGGAGTCGGCTTAGCACACCTAATCTCTTGGAACAAGATTTTACAAGAGACGTAATATGACCATTCCAAGCTAAGTCCTGAGTAAATGAAACCCCAAGCATGTTCAAGGATGATGCAGAATTAAGCTGAATATTGTTAAACATTAGTGGGTATACCTGTGGAAGATTTTGTCGGGTTGATAGGTGTAAGAACTGAGTCTTTGATGCATTTAAAAAAAAAAAAAAAAAAAAAAAAAAAAAAAAAAAATTATTTTTTCCCCAGTCAGAGATACTAGCCAAGTCAGACAGTAGATGTGCCATAGCCTCATCCCTGGTTTGTTGAGGTAACTGCTGAAATTGGCATTGCGGGAACCAAATGGAAAGGTGAAGGGTGGAGTCATCAGAGTATGAGTGGATAGGGTTAGATGTACAGCTTAGTAGGTCATTGATGAATAAAAGAAAGAGTTGGTGATAGGACAGAGTCCTGAGGAACACCACTGTTGATAGATCTAGGAGAAGAACTATGGCCGTCCACAACAGCAGCTATAGAACGACCAGAAAGGAAACTAGAGAGGAAGGCACAGATAGAAGGGTAGAAACCATATGAGGGCAGTTTGGAAATGAAAGATTTAGGCCAAACTCGATCGAAAGCCTTTGAGATGTTAAGTGCAATGGCAAATCTTTCATCAAAGTCCCGAAATGAGGATGACCTGGAGTCTGAAAGGTAAGTCAGAAGATCGCCATGGAGTGTTCCTGACAGAACCTATACTGACGATCAGAAAGAAGGTTGTGATAGGAAAGATGCTTTAAAATTTTTCTATTAAGAACTGACTCTAAAACTATTGAGATACAGGATGTTAAAGCAATTGGACGATAGTTAGAGGGTTGGGAATGGTCACCTTTCTTTGGGACTGGCTGAATGAGAGCAAACTTCCAGCAAGAAGGAATGATGCAAGTTGACAGAGAACGGCGACAGAGATTACCTACGCAGGGTGTGAGCACAGAAGCACAGGTCTTGAGAACAACAGGAGGGACTCCATCAGGCCCATACGCCTTATTAGTATTGAGGCCTGTGATGGCAGAAAATACATCAGCTGAAGAAATTTTAATGTCAGCCATGAGGACGTCGCAGGGGAGAAGTGACGGAGGAACAGCACCGGAATCGTCTAAGGTGGAATTGGAGGGGAAAGTCTGGACTAAAAGAAGAAATAGCTACAAAGCCATCAGAGTAGAAAAGAGGAGGGAAGGATGATGAGGTAAAGTTGTTAGAAAGGTTTTTGGCAAGATGCCAGAAGGAGCGGGAAGAATTCAAGTAGGAGAGTTGAGAGCATTTAGTACGGATGAAAATATTTTCTGCAGACTGAAGAACAGACTTGGCACGATTACGGGCAGAAATGTATAAAAGATGTGATTCAGGGGTGGGTTGGCTCCAGTACCTTTTATAGGCCCTCTCCTTGTTGCAGACAGCATTAAACCATGCGTGATTAAACCAAGGCTTTCTTGCATTAGTCAGAGGATATGAGAAAGGAGTATATGCTTCCATGACCGAAAGAATAACCTCCATAATGAGCAAGGCATACTCATATGGCTCCTGGTCATGGAAGGAATAATCACTCCAGGGAAAATCATAGAAGTACTGCCTGAGGGCCTCCCAGTCTGCAGCTCCAAAGTGCCATAGATGACGTTTCTTTGGAGGGGCCTCAGACCGTGCCGGAGCGATAGAACAGGATAAGGTGATAAGGTTGTGATCGGAGGAGCCCAACGGAGAGAAAAGATTAACAGTGTAAGCAGAAGGATTAGTTGTAAGGAAGAAGTCAAGTATGTTGGAGCTCTCTCCAAGGTGGTCAGGGATATGGGTAGGGTGATGTACAAGCTGCTCTACGTCATTTAGGATAGAAAAGATGTAGGCTTGTTCACCAAGTGGATCAGTGAAAGGAGAGGACAGCCAAAGGTGCTGGTGAAAGTTGAAATCTAAAATGGAGATTTCAGAGAAAGGAGAAATGGATAGAATGTGTTCCATTGTAGAAGTAAGATAGTCAAAGTATTTTTGATAGTCAGTAGAATATGGGGATAAGTAAACAGCACAGATATATTTAGTCAGAGAATGACAGGAAAGCCGAAGCCAGAGTGTAGAGAATTCAGAAGAATCGAGTTCAGAAACACGAGAACAAGATAGGTCGTTGCATATATATACACAACAGCCAACTTTGGCTTTAAAAAGAGTATAGAGAAAGTAGGAGGATACAGAAAAGGGTTTGCTGTCAGTTGCCTCAGACAGCTGATTCTCGGTTAGAAAGAGTAGGTGATGTTTGGAGGAGGAGAGGTGGTGCTCAACAGAGGAAAAGTTAGAGGACAGGCTGCGAATGTTGCAGAGATGAAGAAGAAGTGAGTCAGGCAGTGGTTCCAGGCAGCTCAAGTCGTCACCTGGAGAGGGGCGGAAGGTGAGGGCATTTATGTTCCCCCCTCCCCCCTGGGGACTCCAAGGCTGAGTGGTGAGTAGCCATGGATTTTTTTTTTTTTTTTTTTTTTTTTTTTTTTTTTAATGAAGTGTAGTGTGTACTGTGCATGTAGTATGGTATAGATAGTTAGAGAAACTTGTATTGGAGAGCATGCTGGCCTACTCTCCATGTTACTGGGACACTGAAAAAGTTCAGCAAAGGGGGATGGTCAGGAACCAGTCCTGATGGCTGATGAAACGGGAGCTCCAGCTCTCCCTCTCATCAGCTTTCCATCCACCTCGGAAGTACTGCCCGGCTCGACTGGTGCTACAGTACCCCTCCTAAATTTGGCACTGTTTTCAAGTCAATCTGCCATATTTAGCCATCAACACACAAACAGGAACATCCAAAGCAATGCTAAACACCAAGAAAACCCGGTGCACCGTGGCTGACAGTCAACTGAGTACGCTTCACTAGGAGAACTGCTGTCTAAATCACTTCTAATTCGAGATATCTTGTAAAAAATGAAGCAAAATCAGAAGCCAATTGGGTATCAGATGCAGAAGTGGGTTTAACAATTACATTCCTCCGACCAAATTGTTCACAACTGCAGACTGTTTTTTTTTTTTATCACCACCACAAGAATCAACATTATTTTGATAATACCTAGCCTTTTGGGCTTTTACAGTGTGAACGACTGCTCTTCTCACATAAACATAACGCAAACGAGTTACTTCGGTCCGCTGCAAGCACCACTCACGTTCCTCCTTCTACGTTGTCTACGCAAAGAATTAATGGATGGACCATACCACGGAGAATCATCACGTACAGTCCTTGTTTTTACTACCTCAGGACAACAATGGTCAAAAATTGACCGAAGCTCATTGTTGTAAATATCAACATATTCATCAGAAGAAAGACTTGAAGAATCAATGAAGTTTAAACGTTGATCAATTTCTAGACACATCAACTGGTGGTCAACATTCCTGTAATTTCTAAGCCTGACCTACTGAATGAATTAAAGTGAATATTGGCTTCGTGGCACCAGGTATCAAAGACCATATAACTAGCAATGGAACAGAAACATAAAAGATGTTGAAGTGCTCTTGGTGACGAAGTGGCTTGATTGGGGTCTGCTGGTTAAAAGGTCTGACCCTGGAAGAAAGTAAGGGTTGATGTTAAGGGGACTAATTGGTTACACTAAAAAGACTGTGGTAGTTTAACAACAGAGGTCAATGCTGCTGTACAACTTAAGTAAAAGCACAATAAGGGTAACTTATATATAAACAGATATATACATATACAGTTAATAATACAAATTAAAACAGTCATCTAATAATAAAGTTCATAACACTGACACAATATAAAATTATATATAAAACAACAGAGGTTAAAACTATGCACGAAAAGTAAAGCAGTCTGAGTGAGCCTGCTTCCTCAACATATGAGAAGGTGACTACCCCCGTAATACACACCTCCCCTCCAAAGACTGGCCAGAGAAAGTAAGACTACCTTAAACCTGGACAGGTATCAACAGCCAGCATCCCCTACATTGGGACACTCAAGTACCAGCTGCTGCAGTCAATGGCACCAGACAGTTTTCAAAAAAAGGAATGGGCTTTCCCTCAAGGCGATGGTAATGCATCAGTGAAGGGGTAGGGCTGTATAAGTCCATGGTTGGTCACCTCCTGTAGCTTGCTTGGTACAGGAAGTGTGCCCCATGCATGCTGCCAGGAGGGAAGGACAGCAGCCTAAATCACTGGGACATAAGCTCTGCTGCAGACAGGACAGGTCCATGGTTGGTCACCTCCTGTAGCTTGCTTGGAACAGAAAGTGTGCCCCATGCATGCTGCCAGGAGGTAGGGACTGCAGCCTTAATCAATGGGAAATAATCTCTGTTGGTGACAGGTCTAACAGAGACATCAAGAATCACTGCTGCCCTTGCTGCCTCACCTGCACAATCATTTAACTGCGCTCCAATGTGGGCTGCCACCCAGCATGGTGGCCCACGAGGTGGAACTTTCCTCAAATTTCCAATACTAAAGAGTGAGGAGAGTTGAAATGCTTAACGGCAGACAAGGCAGCCTTGCACTCACTAAAAATCATAAAACTAATTGCATCAAAGGTGAGGATATGCTGGAAAGTCAACAGAATTGCTGACAGCTTCACAGTAAAAATTAAGGCAGAGGAGGGTAGGGTGCCACTCTGGCTAAAATTACGGAAGACAACCTCAAATCCAATGCCGGCCGTCAGTAAACATGGACAGACACAGCATGAGGGCAAAATGAACTAGAAGCTGGGTGTGGATCACCACATCTGATGTTACGGACATTGGAGCCATGATATACCACCAAATCTGACTTAGGGTAACACCCAGAGTGGAACAACAGATGTCTCCACACCAAAGACCAGAGTGAGTGGCAGACAGATCAGTCATGACTTCCTCTGTCTGATAACTAAGGGGGCAAGGAAATTGCGTATGGAAGTCGTGCAAAGTGTGCTATGCAGAACTAATAACAGCGTCATGTGTTGGTGTTTCAGGAAGCCTCTGGACTCTGCACCAGCACCTCGCTATACAGCACTGATGCTGTAGCTCCAGCCTCAATACTCCTGCATACACAAGCAGGCCTGGGACAAGGGAGGTGCAAAAGGGTCCTGTACCCAAACAAAGGCCTGTGTGATGTAGTCCAAGGTGCATAACCAGCCAGGGGCAGCTGAAGGAACCTAAGGCAAAGTGCCCGCAAACTGTTAAGTCCAAGAAAACAAAAACAAAATAACAAAGAGCCAAATTCAAGAACCATTCATTTTGAGATGCCTGGACACACTGCATTTAAAAGACTGGAGGTCTTAAGCTGTAGGAAATACTGAAGGAGGGAGGCAGTTCCAGAGTTGACCTGTTGTATACATGAAGGACTGAGAGTAATGGTTAACTCTTGCATCACAGAGCTGGACAGAAAAGAGATGAGAGTTTGTTGCTGCGTGGGTACTACGTGCCTGTCGTAGCAGACGAGGGATGCAAGCAGACAGTTCGGAGGAGCAGTGACCATTTAAGTAGCGATAAAGGATAAAGATTCAACAGTGAGGTGACGAAACAGAGGTTGAAGCGAGCCAGTAAGAGGAGGAGGATTAATGAGACAAAAAACCTTTGACACCACCCTACTGAGAAGAGCTGTATGCGGGGAACCTCCCCACACACAAGAGTTGTACTCCAGACAGGGACGAATAAAACCCATGTAAAAGGTCAACAACTGTGCAGGGGTAAAGAAGGCACGAAGTCAGCTTAGCATAATCTTTTGGACGCAGATTTTACACGAGATGTAATACGTTCTTTCCATGATAAATCCCAAGAGAATGAAACCCCAAGTATGTTTAAAGATGATGCAGGATTGAGCTGGATACCATTAAAAACTGAAGGGTACTCCTGTAGAAGACTGTCAGGTTGACAGATGTAAGAACTGAGTTTTTGATGCATTAAAAACAACTTTACTTTTACCCCTGTCAGATATATGAGCCAAGTCAAACATTTGGTGTACCACAGCCTCATCCCTTGTTTGTTGAAATTGCTGAGACGGACGATGCAGGAAGCGAACAGAAAGGTGAAGGGTGGAGTCATCAGGGTATAAGTGGATAGAGTTAGATGTACTGCTTAGGTCACTGATGATAAAAAGGAAGAGAGCTGGTGATAGGACAGAGCCCTGAGGAACACCACTACTGATAACTCTAGGAGAAGAACAGCGGCCGTCTAAAACCGCAGCTATAGAACGACCAGAAAGGAAGCTATAGATGAAGGCACAGATAGAAGAATAGAAGCCATAAGAAGGCAGTTTGGAAATTAAAGATTTATACCAGACTCAACTAAAAGTCTTTGAGATGTCAAGTGAAATGGCAAAGCTTTCGCCAAAATCCTGAAAGGATTGGATAACACTAGAGCTTGATGGAGCAGGAGCAGGGTATGTCTGTCAGCAGCCTATCTAGTATGAGCTAGAACCTTTAAAAGGCTCACAACCTTCAGGAAAGAAGCCTTTATCTGCTTTAAATGTGGGATCCAAATAAGACAGGGGTCACAGATGAGGCCTAAAAACCTCATTTCCATACCAGCAATCCTTTGGCCCAGACTTATGGGTCAGGATGGGCCCCATGTAACTGGCAGAAGTGCACTGCAATAGTCTCAGATGAGGAAAATCTAAAAGCCATGTTTTGGTGCCCTGGTAACAGAATGATTTATTGCAAGTTGCAGCCAGCACTCTGCCACCAATATACTGGATGCAGCAAAGGAGACAGAGACATCATCCATAAAGAGGAAGCTCTTCACTCCCTCTGCTAGGATCTCCACAATGCCAGTAACTCTTTCGACAGTTAGGGTAGCGGTGCAAAAGTCACCCGCTCGTTACTGGACAACGCAAGCTGCGTCGAACAAAATCGCCCCTTGATGGAAGAAAGAAACATCATAAATTAGCACGTAATTTATATTCGCCAAACGTTTTTATCAACACCATATGCAAGCGCAACTATCTGAGATTATGTGAATAAAAAATCAGGCAGATAGAGGCATAAATAAAGGCAGGGGAAAATATAATTTAGCCAAACACCGCTCCCACACCGCAGCACGACCGTAAGGTAATTTCCTTTTGTGGTAAGTAAGACCAATCCGAATTGTTCAACAGTAAATGTTTATATACCAAAATGTAGCTAATGAAATTTTGTAAAACTCTTTATTAGTAAAAATTACCATGAAACATATACAGTAAGACCTCACTATAACGGACTAATTGGGGCCCAAACCATTCCGAAAAATGCAAAATTCCGATAAAAGCAACATCCAGACTTCCCTCTGCTAATGGTAAACCGGACTTTTTCCGATATACTGTATCAGACATTAGTCCAGATAGCATGAAGAGTTGTTAAACTGTTTTAACTACCATTGTGGTACCATACTGTGTTATAACTTCACTACAATAATCTATCTATCTATCTATTACCAGACACCATAATCCCATATGGGGTGGCCATTTGACTCTGAGTTATTTGTTTTACAGGGAGGGGCACTAACCCTCCACCAACCCACTTGACACGTAGGGAGCACGTATGGTTTGGTCAAATGGTATAATATATATAATAATACTGTACCGTACACTGATAAACATGTTTTTTATTTACCTTATTGTGGTGAACACAGCTGAAGTGGTCAGGCAGTCCACACTGCTTCTGCCTTTATCGGACTTTTTCTGATATACAGCAATTTAGTCAGGTAGATCCTCGAGTCCGACAAAAGCGAATTCTGAACTATTGAAGTCCTTTATATCGAGGTTATCCTGTATTTCCATGAGGAAACGAGAAAGAAAGAAACATGGTAAATTAACACATTTTATATTCACCATAAGCAAGTACAGTACAACCATTTGAGACTAAGTGAATACAAAATCAGGCAGATAGAGGCATAACTAAAGGCAAGGGAAAAAAATAATTCAGCAACAACTCTGGCCGTCCAAAACACCGTTCCAGCACTGCAGCACAACCGTAAGATAATTTCCTTTTGCGGAATGTAAAACCGACTCAAACTGTCCAACAGGAAATGTTTGTATACCAAAATGTCACTAATGAAACATCATAAAACTCTTTCTCAGTAACAATTACCATAAAACATATATTTCTATGAGAAAACACAAAGGAAATAAAAAACATTGTAAATCAGCGCATAATTTATGTTCGCCAAACATTCTTTGCAACACCATAAGCAAGCACAACTATTAGAGATTACAAGGAATAATATCTATTTATCTATCTATTGCCAGATGCCTCAATCCCCCACGGGATGGCCACAAACAAACTGCCTCTACGTCGCCCTGTCCCACACCATTTCACTGCCCTGCTCCCAACTCACCCCCCCTCTCTCATAAACCTCTCCACCCCGTCCCTCCATCTCACCGTTGCCCTTCCCCTCCCTCTCCTCCCCTCCACCTAACTCACACACACTTTCCTCATCAGTCTCTCACCCTCCATCCTCTCCACATGGAATAATAAAATCATGGAAATTGAAGCAAAACCAAGGGTCTGAGGAAAAAAAGTTTAAGAAGTACCACGAGTGCAGAAACGGGGGGGTTCTACCAGCATTCAGCCAAGGCCGAGCCGGCCCACATCCTGAATAATTGCTCATGGTTGGACGCAGTCTGCGTCGTCCAGTAATGAGAGGGTTAACTGCAACAGCAAATAATGCTACACTCAAAACACTCCTCTGTGCCACCTCCTCCTCCTCAGAGTACAGCGGAGAGTTCACATCCCACACACACACACACACACACACACACACACACACACACACACACAGGAAACTTCCTGTCAAAGTGGAAGTTCTGAATAAAAATGGGTAAGCAACCCCAAAGACCATAAAAATGGAGACTTGATAAACTGCCATCACACCAAGCTGCATCAAACTCCTTCTCAAGTCACGATTGTATCTGGAAGCATATTTGGAGCAGATGGATGGCTCAAGGTAAATAACATTGTCCAAGGTGGATCTATGGTTCTCCATAGTGGATCACATCTGCCTGAACCCACAGGGATTTAGATACAAACCCACCATTTTCTAAGAACAATTTGCAAATGTACAATGTCAAAGAGGGTGTGCAGAAACTGGACACAATGGACCGCTCCTTCCCTGGCTTAGGGATCAGGATTATTGCCAGGTGCCAGCCAGTTGGCATCATCCCCTCCAGTTGAACAAGGCCAAGGACTCCTCCTCTAGATGACGAATTACAGCATGTGGAATATCATCGTGTCCTGGAGCAGTGTCCATGCAGCAAGTACGGGCAGTTCTCTCTCAGTGAATAAGGTGTTGTCAGCCTCCCCTTCCCCGATGACTGAAAACCCAGCCCCAACCTCTCCTACTGCAATCACCAAAATATGGCGCTGAAGGCTTTCTCCTGGAAACGCTAAAAATTGTTCAGCAAAAGCAGTAGCAACCACCTGAGATTCTGACACAATACCTCTACTGATCCTGGCCACTGGTGGGTTTGATGATCATTTCCCTTGTACCTTCCAAACCTGGCATGGAGGAGTGGAGGAGTTAATGGACGAAGCACAGGTTGCCCAGGGGCTACACCGTGCATTCTTTATGGTCCACCTGTATTTTGCAAGGAATTGGTGGAACTGCACCTTTAAAAACTCACTCCGTGTGCAGGGAAACTTGAGTATCCAGCTCTGTAGGCTCTCCAAACTGCTGCACACTTACTATTGCACTATGGCACAGGCCTATCAGGAGAGCAGCCACTTGTTCTGGGAACTGCCCTCACACCTGCCTGGTAAAGAGTACAGGTGAAACGCAGTACAGCTTCATCAACACTATGAAACTCCACCCCCAAGACTGAGGAACACTTGGGTCTTGAAAAAGGTCCCAGTCAGTCCAGTCCAGACACCAACAGGAAACCTGTGGTGTGGATGAACTGCCAGCTGCGTGTAGTAAAACTGGGTAGTGGTCACTGCCATGGACAGCAAAGACAATACACATAAAATCTAATGCACACTCCGGTGATGACAGAATGAAGTCAATAGCTAAAAAGGTACCACTGTGAACTCCTATATGTGTAGGATACCCTGTACAGAGGACAAAGAAGTCTCAATCCTCCATCACTGACACCAGCAAATAACGTCGTGGATTGGATAACACGTTCCCCCACACAGGATGGCTTCCGTTCAAATCCTCAAGGAGAATGAACTGCCATGGCAGCTGGTGAACCAATCCATCAAGGTTCTCTCAAATGGCAACAGTATTTGGAAGGCGACAGGTATTACACACTATGCACCTAATGCCTAGGTGCAGCTGAACTGCCACTGCTTGGAGAGAAGACTGCAGGGAAAATATGAAAGGCAAATCAGCACAGCGGAAGATGGAACAGCCACCCTGATGACCACCTGCAGGATGTGGGGTTGAGAATATTCCAGCATATCCCCTGGGTAGAAAAAATATCTGGTTCCTCAGAAAAGTGTCAAGCATGTGGATGTTGCTGTGTAATATTTGCCGCAGAAGGTGGGCCACGGGCAAACGAAGAGCCCGTCAGAGACACTCATGGTAATGTAACCACACACACACACACACACACACACACACAAAAGAATCAAAGACAATGTCAGTGGTGGTGTATCAGTTAACAAGGAGGAGGGTAATCCCTGACCGTTTGTAAGAGGACAGGGAAAGGTGTGCCGCCCACAACCCTGTCCGTATCTGCAATGTCGTTGCCGGATCAAGCAAAACTCCCAAGGTTGAGCACTGAGCAGAGCAATGACCTACTGGCAGAGAGGCTCAGCAGATCATGACAGGCAGTGGGGACATGGGTCAGGCTCCAAGCCAGCAATCTGCCTATAGCACAGGAACCCCATACGCAATCGTCGGAGTCTCACAAGGAGATAATTAGGCATGCCCAGTGGAATCGGAAGAGGAGTGTAGGCCACAGCCGCAGCATACCAGGCAGCCGATCGAGAGCCCTTGGCGATACATAGTTGATGATCCTCCCTGGTGCGCCTGCCAATAATGTTGCCCACCCCAGAGAGAACAATTGAGACACTAGGGGGAAGCTGAAAAGTCACCACTGGGAACAAGCTAGCTCCTTCTGCTGAGTCTGCAAGCTCACTCCCCGCGAGACCGACATGCCCGGGGACCCAGTGAAAAGTCACCGAGCCACTCTGCTGCTGTATGAGGGAAGACACGGTGTAAATTTCGGTTAGTAAAGCCGTGTGCTCTGTGATGGAAAATTATTGCAAGTGCTGAAGGGAGGAGAGGGAGTCCGTATGTATAAACATACGCCAGAGACAGTTGCGACGGGCATGGCGCAGCACACAAAGTAGCACCACCAGCTCTGCCTGGAAAGCAGAGACCCCGAGGAGATACGCCAGGATTCCATGAGGTTCCCACAGGCAAACACCACCCCTGCAGAACGATCAGAGCCAACTGACCTGTCGGTGTAATTTGCTGCCGATGCTGTGGGGTCGAAGGCAGCAATCCTACCGAGTCCCTCCTGCCGAAGGATGGTCGGAAAGATGTGGCGAAGTGGTGTCTCCGTGGGAAATAAAACGGTATAAGGGAGAGATGTCCAGGGAGATGGAGGAGAGAACCCCGGACAAGTCAGGTCAGGTTTACGACAAACCTCCGGTGCAAACCCACGTTGTGTACAGTAGCGGTGGTGGCCCTAGCACAATCGTGGTGGGGCAGTGGGTCAACGGGCCGACCTGTTAGCCGCCGTAAGAGGACAGAGACTGGCAAGAAGGGCCGGCGTTGCACCAGTTATAGAGTGACTGCCGTCGCCCGCAATGCCACACGATGAGCAAGGAAGGGAAATCCACTCTCCCCACGCAAGTTAACTAGGCGTGTCCAGCGGGGAGTGCCCAGCATAACCTGCAAAGCTACATTCTGAAGCACCACCAGAGAAGGAGCAAAAGATGGGGTATGACTGGTGAGACAGATCGCACTGTAATTGACCAGCGAGCAGATTGCATGTGTGTAAAAGGTGCACAAGGCTGTGTAGGTAGCCCCTAGGCTGCGTTTAGATAAATAACTCAGCGCAGAAATGCATGTGGTGGCTCGCTCTTGAAAATACCTGACGTGGGTGGAGAAGGTGTGCCTACTGTTGAAAAAAGACCCATAAGTATTTGTGGAGAATCACAATCCGATTGTTGCCGGGCGAATAAATGTTATTCTGTGCTAATGGCTCATAAACATTTATTTCTTAAGCATCCCTGCTGGCTGGAACACACGTTGTCTGAACGTTGTCAGGAGTACGGTAATACGGAAGGAACTCTGCTGGCTGGAACACACGTTATCTCAATGTTGTCAGGAGTACCGTAATATGGAAGGACCTCTGCTGGCTGGAACACATGTTGTCTGAATGTTGTCAGGAGTAACGTAATATGGAAGGACCTCTGCTGGCTGGAACACACGTTGTCTGAACGTTGTCAGGAGTACCGTAATATGGAAGGACCTCTGCTGCCTGGAACACATGTTGTCTGAATGTTGTCGGGAGTACTGTAATATGGAAGAACCTCAGCTGGCTGGAACACATGTTGTATGAATGTTGTCGGGAGTACCGTAATATGGAAGGACCTCTGCTGGCTGGAACACACGTTCGAATGTCATCAGGAGCAGGTTACGCATGTTTTTTCTGAGTGACTGTTGTCAGTCTCCCTGCACCCACCCTCATTCCTAAGAAGCCCATTCAATGAAAACTTTAATTCAGCATTCCAATTTGCAGTTGATATCCCACCTCTTACTGAGAATTTTCAAGTACAGTCATGTGCTAGCAGAACTACAAAACCAATATGATAAGATGAATGATATATTTGTTGGCAAGTGACTTCAGTAACTTAAGCTGCAGGGAAAAAGTGACTAGGGAAACAATGTGTTAGTCTACTAAGCTTTTCTGAGCAAGAAACCTTGTATGAATAAAGTTAATATATAATGCAACTCCGCAGCCTACTGATAAAATATTGTGCAAGTACTCACTCATCCTTACGAACATTGTTAGAGTCGAAGGACAGCTGGACAGTCATCCTCCACATCCACAGCTGATGTGGATGGCACTGGTTCTGGCTGCAGCAGCAGTTTTGATGACTGCTGTGCAGCTTTCTGGAACATCATTCTAATGTCACTTTGTTTAATTTTCTTGCATCTCTCAGTAATCATCTGGTTATTGAGTTGGTGTAGAAACATTATGGATTGTGAGGAAAAAAAATGGCTTCGTCTCGGCAAACTTGATGACAGTGTTCATTGCATTTATTCCATCACTCCATGAAATTTTAGTCTCTTCAGGCTCTTCCTCGTCACTTTCTTGATCCTTGGTGTTTTCTTTTCCTCTGTTCATCACTACATCTATTATTTGCTCGGTGCTGAAATTATGGGCGACAGGAATATTTTCATCAGCTTTCATCCACTCCCGAACTTCTTCCTGGGAAACAATGTGGCCTGCCAAGACGCATACCTCCTCCTGAAGATCCTCACTCGATGTTTTTTCGGACGGGAAGCCCTCAAATTGTTCGTCGTCATCAGAGCTTTCAGATTCAGTCATAACCCTACGCCATATCTTGTGCCAACACCTACTGACGGTTTGTTTCCTCACATTTTTCCATGCGATTGCCAGAGTGTGAATGGCTTCTCTTAAGTTGAACTCCTTTCAAAACTTGCCAATTTTCCCATCAGCATCTAGGACTTTATGCATAAAGTCCCGCGTGTAAAACATCTTGATGTCTTGAATGACACCCTGGTCCATGGGTTAAACAAGGCTGGTAATACTGAGTGGCATGAACAATGCAAAACTGTTACCATTTATGAGCTGATCAGCTGCGGGAAGCGCTCGGCAGTTATCAAGCACAAGCACCACTTTACTGTCCTCTGGCTTAACAATTTTCTTAAGATGATTCTTAACACTTGGAACAAAGACGTGGTGAAACCACCAAAGAAAAATTTCACAGTCCATCCAGGCATTATTCTGTGCTTTGTAATAAACAGGCAAAATAAGACAACCCATTAAAACACCGTGGCTTGCCGTACTTGCCAATAACCAGCAGCTTGAGTTTGTGTGTACCCGCCGCATTTGCACAGACAAGCACAGTCACTCTATCCTTATTTTGTTTGAATCCAACTGCTACTTTCTCAGGGCCACATGCAAGAGTTGATATTGGTAAGGATTGGCCCATTAGCCCAGTTTCATCGGCGTTATATATTAGCTCTGCAGTCAATACATGTTCAGAAACTATCTCTCTATCTATCTATTGCCAGATGCCTCAATCCTGCAAGGGGTGGCCACAAAAAAATCATCTCCACGTCGCCCTGTCCCCCACCATTTCACTGCCCTGCTCCCAACTCATATCACCCTCTCTCATATACCTCTCCACAACATCCCTCCATCTCATCCTCGGCCTCCAAATCCATGAAAGCCGCATACATCTTCTTTCCCTTCTCCAGAAACTTTTCCACTAAAGATCTAAGAATGAATATCTGATCTACACAACCTCTTCCCATCCTAAAACCACCCTCTTCTTCTCCAACTAATTCCGCTGTTATTTCTTTAACTCTGTCAATAAGTATCCTACCACACACTTTTCCTATTACACTAAGAAGACAAATGCCCCTATGATTACCACACACTTATTTTTCCCCATTCCCTTTGTACAAGTGAATAATTATACCTGACTTCCAATCCAATCTGCACATCTTCCACATCCATTCTACTACTATCTCTCCCCCATGCTTCAGCATACCACCACACACTCCACCAATTCCTGGGGCTTTCCCCAGTTTGACTTTCTTCATTGCTTCCACAACTTCTATCCTACTGATTTCTTCTTGTCTTCTCACCTCCTTCTTTCTCCCAGCCATTCCCCAGCCGCTTATACTCACATTACTTCCATCTTCTATGTTCAACGATTCCTGAAAATGTTCATTCCATCTGCTCACTTTTTCTCCCTTCTCCATTAGTAATCTACCATTATTTATCTTTCACTCCCCTCCTAACTTGAATGCTACAATGTCTTACTCTCTTCACTTCCTTCCAGAACATTTTCTAACAGTCTGTCCACTTTACACTCAAATTCCCTCCAAATTCTTCATCCACTCTCTTCTTACTCTCGCTTACTAATCTTTTCACCTCTCTCTTTCTTTCTACATATAACTCTCTCTTCCACCTCTCAACTTCTTCCAAGCCCCTATTTCTCATCCATTCATTGTATCCTTTCTGCTTTTGTGCCACAGCCTGTCTTACCTCTTCATTCCACCACGCTGTTCCTTGCACACCCCTCCATCTTCTCTTCATCCCACACATCACATCACATGCTGCACATATTTCTTCTGTAAATATCCTGCACACACTTTCCACGTCCCCCATCTGCTCTAATTCATATTTGCCCAATCATTCCTCCACTTCTCTCTTATACTCTGCCTTTTTCTTACCCTCTTGTAACCTTTCCACTCTCCTTCCAAATACTCTTTCTTCCCGTCTCTCCCTTCTTCTATTTCTCCATCCTAATTGGTCCTTGATTCTGGCCACCACCAAGTAATGGTCACAAAGTCCACTCCCCCAACCTCTATAAGCTCTTGCATCCATTACACATTTTTGCATCCTTTCATCCACACACACATAATCAATCATTGCCTTCCTTTCATTCAGTTCACCACCCACCCTTCTCATCACTCGCCATGTATACCTGTGAATCATCTTGTGCCTGAAGACGGTATTGGCTATCACCAACCCTCTTCCAGCATTGCCATTCTCATCTATCTCAGCAGGCACACCCCACTCACCAACTATTCCATCCATCTTCACATTCCCTACTTTACCATTCATATCTCTGATCAAAAACACTCTCTCATTCCTTCCAAACTTTTCCATGCACACTTCCACATTTGTCCAGTACTCTTCTCTCACTCTGCTTGAATGATCTTGCGTTGGCGCATACACGCACACACAATCACCCACATTTGTATTCCAACTTTCAATCTTACCCACACAATCCTTGACCCAACTGATCCATACTCTCTTATGCTCTTCTTCCATTTTTTACTCACAACTATACATACTCCTTCTTTTGCCCTCTCATTCTCACCTACTCCTGCACATATACCCCATCCATACTCCCATTCTCTCACACTCTCACCTCCCCATTTCGTTTCAGTTATTCCGCATACATCAACTTTTGCACCCTCAAGCACCTGAACAATCTCTCTCTCTCTTTCACCTCATCATTCGCTCCCCTTACATTCCAAGTTCCGATAACCATGTCCTTTGTCCGGTCCTTGGTCGTCATCTTTTGGTCAGTCCTTGTCCAAGGCTTATTGTTTGTCTTTTTAGTTAGTTGTTTTCCGGGGAGGGGCACTAACCCTCCGCCAACTCTTTTAGTCGCCTTTTATGATAAGCAGGTTTACTGGGGGAGTATTCATGAAAAAAAAAAAACCCTACCCCCAGGGGGTCAATCTGACATATATAGCAGACGTGGGGTAATCGTAAT
Organism: Coenobita brevimanus; assembly: GCF_032717465.1. NCBI lineage: Eukaryota > Metazoa > Arthropoda > Malacostraca > Decapoda > Coenobitidae > Coenobita > Coenobita brevimanus. The sequence goes on along the minus strand of NW_027644770.1, from coordinate 2,750,068 downwards.
CTGTAATCGTAATCGATTGCAATCGATTACAGACTTTTGTGTAATCGTAATCGTAATTGACTACAGTAGTTATGCATAGTACCCGAGCTCACAGTAAGTGAATCTCGTTGTACGCGAGGACCTATTTTTTATCGAATTGTAATGTATTTTTAATAGCATGTGAATTGAACTCGTAATACGCGAGACAGCAGGGAAGAGTGGCTCAAATCCGGAGCTGAGACCAAGAGGGCTGAGAGCAGGAGACCGCAGCAGAACAGCCAGCACCACCAGTGATGGAGAATGGAGACTTGTCGATGATGGAGATCGGCTGGGTAGTGTGTGCCCTAGATAAGTTCAAGGAAGAATTGAAGGACATCGAACACTGTCAGTTGCGATTGGTGGAAGTGATGACTTCACTGGACAGAACTTTCTGCTACTACACAGACAGGCACAACCAGGTTAACAGACGGAAGCAAACCTTCATCACACATTTCCTGCGGCCTCAAGAAAGTGAGGAATCACTCCCTTCAACTTCAACAGAGCCATATCCTGGGGAAGATCAAGAGGATGATACAATGTCTGAGATGTCAGAAAGAATTTAAAGGGTTTATGAACAAAGTGGGTGCATTAGCTTGTGAAAATGTCGAAAGTGGTGGTGACGAGTGTGGCGAGGAAGGTGGTGGGTCGGGTGCTGCAGGAGGTGCACACTAGGTGCCTCACCCTGCCTTGGATCCCCTTCTTAAGTCCATCAAGCTTGTTGTCCTCTTGAGTTAAGGTGAGCAGCCATATTCTTGTTGGTTTAGTTAAATCATATCCTAGTTGATTTAGTAAAGCCATAATCTTGGTTCACATTATTAGGTCATATGTCTTAGATATTTTCCCTGTACAGTACAATACTGTACTCAGGTCTGAAAGGAGTCTAAAGGGTTGCCCATGAAGGGGGGTGCCACCCATATTATTATTATTATTATTATTATTATTATTATTAGGTGGGAAAAAAGATCTGGATGATGACGATGATAATGATGTCAAACTTTAAATAACCTTCAATAAAGTTTGTTTTATTAAGCCTGGCCTCCCCATCACCCCTTACAGCCAGCCCAGTCCACAGGCAATAACAAAATTACAAAAAGCATAATATACTACATTAAAACCACCATCATCATCCAACTCTTTCCCTTATCAGACATGGCTTCAGAAAATCAGTAACAAAATAGTACAGACCACATACAACACTAGGTAGGTCACGCAGAACATCGTGCTGAATCAAGTTCGTCCTAAAACATTACATATATTTACAGGTAAAATAGGGAGGTAGGTTCTGGAAGCCCAATACTATAAAGATAACTACTGTATATTAAGACGGGTTATTAAAAATGCCCCAAGGCAGTGCGTTTACACACAATATCGCCGACTGGACGCACCAGTGCATCCTAACCTAATAGAGAGGTTTTGTCCCCATACTGTGATGAATGCCTTGTTCCCCTTACTGTCCGTCACTTGCTGGTCGAGTGTCCGAGTCTGGGGGGCCTGCGTCAGAGGTTCCTTCGTAGGCATGGGGGAGCAGATGGTGCCTACTGTTTATCCTCGATGCTTGGTGAGGCCTCTAACGATTTTACTGATGTTTTTACTTTTCTTCAGCAGGCGGGCCTCCTTCCACTTTTATAAGTAATTGTTATTTTATCAATTATTCTTTTATTATTTGTACTGTTTTATTCCTACTAACATATATTAACTTTATTTTGAATAGGCACTTTTTATTTTGCCGTGTCTTCTACTTTGTCATCCGGCGGCATATGACCCTGGCAGTTGCGCCGCCAGATTGTAATTATTTTCAATCAATCAATTACACTGTGTTAAGCACTGTCACTTGAAGTAACTTATAAAACTATTTTCCACTGTTCACTTATATTTACATTCATTGCTTTCTTGCTGTTTACACATTTTTTACACCTTATTTACAATTCCATTTGCACTGTTTTACTCAATAAAATAATCATAGTCACTCTCTATCAATTGTGAGCCCTTTACCTCTATCCACACGAGGTTTAGTAGGGGGTAAAGGTCACAGGGCCCTTTGCATGGGGCTATAAAGCGGCAGAAGTTAGCAGGAGCAAATCAGACATACTCCCACTTTCAAAGACGACAGTGAACTGATAGTGGTGGCCTCCTGCCGCCTGGCTAGGGTGAGTGCAATACTACCAACTTCAGCCCTATGAGACCTGCTAATATATAGCAATGAAATGATTGGCAGGAAACCAAGACAATACATAATAAATTAAGTAGTTCCAGGTGAATGTAAATATCACTTAGGCTTCTCCCTTCCCTCCTTATGTGTATATTTATTACGAAAATAGATTATACGGCATATTTCAAGGGGAAATAAACAGCGAAAATTAGCGAACGAGTGCACGTGAGGTGTTGTCAGGTGATAATTAGCCAATTCCAGGTGTATGGCACTATCACTTACCTTATTTCTTTTCTGTATATAATATTTGGTATAAGAATAGGGCAAACGGCTTATTTCAATGGATGAAATCAGTGGAAAATTCCAGGGAAGATTTACTTAGCGTAGAATACAGTGTGGTGGTCTGCAATAATTAGGTAGTTCCAGGTGAATGTAAATATCACTTAGGCTTCTCCCGTCCTTTCTAATATATATTTTTATTACGAAAATAGATTATACGGCATACTTCAAGGGGAAATAAACAGCGAAAATTAGCGAACGAGTGCACGTGAGGTGTTGTCAGGTGATAATTAGCCAATTCTAGGTGTATGGCACTCTCACTTACCTTATTTCTTTCTTGTATATATTATTTGGTATAAGAATAGGGCATACAGCTTATTTCAATGGATGAAATCAGTGAAAAATTCCAGGGAAGATTTACTTAGCGTAGCACGGCCGGGCAGGCGAGAGGATAGTGTAATGGAGGGGAGGTAGGGAGGGGAGTCAAGAACGGGGAGAAATGGCTAAATTGTCAACAATGGATGGGAGTACAGATGAGATTAGGAGTGCTGACTAGTGTTGGACATTGGCAGTACTGATAGATGATACAAGCCACCACTTCAAAGCCCGGGCGAATTCAAAATAACACAGAATCACAAAAGTGTCGCCCCACGGTATGATCCCTTGCTCTAAAGCGTCGCGAAAGTGACAACCCGCGGTTAAGGGGTTAACCAACACACTCACACCACCATATCCATCTGTCTTACCCCGCCAAAACAACTTGTAATCAGATTCCCTCCCGGCAATCACTCAGCATGATCCACACCAACACCTGACTTCTTGCACATATCCAACATCCACCCACCTCCTACTGAATGCCTCAGCTACTTCCTTCGCTCTACCCCTCTCATAACCCTGTATCCTCGTCCTTGTTTACCTGTCTCATAGTACTCCCTTTTATCATTCTTGTACTGATCAATTATCCTTCTTCCATACTCATCATACTCTCACTGTCTGCCTTCATCTACCATTTGCTTTACTCTCTTTTCAAATCTCCTATATTCCTATTTCCATCTTTTTATCACTTCCAAAGATACACTTCTCTGAAGCATCTTCTTCCAAGGCTTCCTTTTCTTCTTCAAGTCTATATCTCTATCACTTCTGTCCTTTTAGACACTCATTCAACTGCTGCCTTTCTTTGTTTATAAGGGCTCCAACAACCTTGCGTGTATTGGTCTTGCTCACCACTGGCCAGCTCTCCATGCAGATCAACCTCTAGCAGCTTCTCTATTCAGTCCTTTAATCATAAGGTCACACTCACTGACTTTGCCCCAAATATTTTTCTGGTCTTTCTCTTGCACGTCTACACTCAACATTCACACCTCTCACCCTCTGCACGAAGTTGTCATCCTTCATTCTCTCAACTATTTATGTTATCCACTTAAAGTCTCTGAAACTAACACTTTGCCCTATATACAGCTGACCTTCAAAACTACACACAAATAGGGGAAGAGGCTGTCTCACTATACCGACAGTTCAAAGTTGTTGATGAACTTAGAGAAAATTATTGATGTCTATTCCTGAATCACTATTAATATATATATATATATATGTAAAATATGCACATAAAAATACTGAGCTCAAGCAATAGTAAATTGACCAGAATATAAATGAAAAATCAGTGGCGATAAGTGGAATTTTAGCTCACCAGGGTTTGACTTCCCGAAGAGCGTTTATTTTCCGGGCGTAATGGTGGACTCTTATTAATACAACACCTTCTCATATCAACACAAATATATTTATATTTGCATTACTATGGGTTAGTTAAGTTACCATTAGTTAGGTTAGCATAACTTGGTTAGGTTAGGTTAGTTTAGCCTGTGTTATCTATGGCTGGGTTAGGTTCGTCCTACTGTGAGGCTAATACTGTATAAATATATTTGGGTGGATCTGAGTAGCTTTGACAAAGTCCACTGCCCACTTGGTAAAAAAAAAAAAAAAAAACTTATTTTTCATGAATCTATAATTTCCACTTTCCAGGGCAGCACCCTTCCCCTTGTACACACTTACAGTCACATTCTTCACCCAGTCATCTGGGACAACACACTCATATACAGTATAATTGTAAATATCGTCAACAACCCAGTCCTATACCTAATGAGGCCTTCAGCATTTCAGTTGTCAACCCAGACACACCTGCCACTTTCCCCACCTGCATCCTGCCTATTGTCCTGCTCACAGTAGCAGCATCATTCAAAGGCCAAGGACCAAACACTGGATCTCCAGACTCCAAACCTACCCTGGTCCAGTCATTCAGCAACCGGTTATAATGCTCTCTCGAGGCATTTTCAATATCATCACTGTCCACCACTACCATTCCTTTATCATTCTTCACACACTGCTCACCTATGATATCCCTGTTTTCCCTCTTCACCTCATTTGACACCTTAACCCCTTAAATGCTGCCGTGAACAGTCGACCCCCCCCCCCACCGAGTGGCGGGATTGTATCGCGGTCTGAGAACCTGTAGGAAAATATTGGCCAAAAATCAGAGATTAACCCTAAAACCTTATACTTGGTATGGCAGATAGTACTTACATTCAGCTATCTCCAGAGACAGGTGTTGAGCCTTCGTGGACTACCCAAGGACTTGTGGAGACTTGCAAAGTTGGGTAACCAAATCTTCACTTTCACACCTCCAGCAACCCGGTTTCCCCTCTACCACAGCCTCATTCTGTCACAGTAAACTTTATACTACAACGTAAAGGTAGTTTGGAATCCGTATTTGTACAATAAGCACTGAAAATAAGGCTAAAATCAACGGAGCGTACGGCCGACATGCACCGCGGCGGCGGTCTTCCCGTCACTCAACAAACATTTCCATTTTCACAGCTAAAAACATGTATACTACATTATTTTCAATCATATTACTTCTGCCTTACGCCCGCCACTTTATTCTCGCTCCTGTCGGCTGCTTGCACTGACTCGGAGGAGCTAGAACTCGCCATAATGTCACTTTGAAAGCCTGCGGTAAACTGACGCTAAACAGGGGCAAACCGTGAGAAAAAAAGCTAGTGTTACAACTGGGGAAACAAGTGTTTCCTATTAGCATAAACTGCTTGTGAGAGGAGAGCACAGATTTACAGTTCTGAGCACTCAGAGCGCTGCCATCTATCACAGCCGGGCTGGCTGGGCCGTGGTGTTGGGGGGGGGGGGACGGGGGAAAAACGCGATACTTGGCAACAACGGAGGTCAGTAGTACAAAGGTAAAGTATGCTAATTCTAGCTAAAGGGTGGTGGTACTGATAGACAATACCAGCTGGAGCCTGCTTGCCCACGGATATTCAAAATTTACTAGAATCGCAAACGCGACAATCAGACGTTATATCCTTTTTGCAGAGCGTCGCAAACGCGACGATCCGCGTTTAAAGGGTTAAACACCATTTTTCTTTCTTTCAGCACTATTTAGGTTATACAGTAAAGTCTCAGAGACTAGGAGTTTCCATTTGTACCTCCTTCCTGGCACTACATTTGGCAGCTAATTCTTCATCTCTGAGACCAAACCCTTTCCATTCCCAGAAATGCCTCTTTCCTTAACAGCAACATCTACACCCTCATCCTGACTATTTTTGGTGTGCCCCTCACAACGGTACCCTTGACGTTCATACCTCTCACCCTCCTCACCCAACTATCATTATACATCCTCTATATCTATCTATTCTATTGCCAGATTCCTCAATCTCATACAGGGTGGCCACAAACAAATTGCCTCCATGTCGCCATGTTCCCCATCATTTCATTGCCCTGCTACCAGCTCACACCCCCCTCTCTCATATACATCTCCACTTCATCCTTCCATCTCATCCTTTGCCTCCCCCTCCCATTCCCCACTTCCACCTCATTCACATCCACTCACCTCATCAGTCTCTTGCTCTCCATCCTCTCTACAGAAGAAGAACCCCTGAATTATAGACCAGTGTACCTAACCAGCATGGTCGCAAAATTGTGTGAAAGAATTCTGAAAGATAGATGGATAAAATATCTGAAGAGATGAATATTTTGGCTGATAGTCAGTTTGGATTTAGAAGTAGAAGGTCATATGTTTCCAACTTGTTGAGTTTTTACTCAAGAGCGATTGACGTGCTTCAGGAAACAGAAGGTTGGGTGGATTGTGTGTATTTAGATTTGGAGAAGGCCTTTGACAAGGTACCCCATAAGATACTAATGTGGAAACTAGAGCATATAGGAGGTCTGAAGGGGAACCTGCTAGAATGGATGAGAGACTTTTTGAGAGACAGACAAATGAGGACAGTAATAAAGGATAAGATGTCTGGATGGAGAGAAGTAACAAGTGGAGTCCCACAGGGCTCAGTGTTGGCGCTAGTAATGTTCCTGATTTACGTAAATGATAAGGTAGCTGGAGTGAACAGTTATGTAAGTCTGTTTGCTGATGATGCAAAGATCATGAGGAAGGTAGAGGTTGACGAGGATTGCAAAATGCTGCAGGAAGATCTGGATAGGATACACGAATGGAGCCGGATGTGGAAAATGAAAGTCAATACAAAGAAATGTAAAATATTGGAAATGGGTAAAAGTACCAAGAGGCCATCATTGAATTATTTGATGAGTAATGAACCAATCACAAAAGCGAGAGAAGAGAAAGATTTGGGTGTGCTGGTCCAGGACAGTTTGTTACCTGAAAAACACATTAACAAGACAGTTAGAGAGACGTATAAACTCCTGACTAATATAAGAGTAGCTTTTCATTATATGGATGAGGAGATCATGAAAAAATTGATAGTGGCCATGATTCGCCCCAGGTAGGAATATGCAGCAGTAGTGTGGTCCCAACACAAAAAGAAAGACATAAACAAGATTGAGAGAATACAAAGAACAGCAACCAAGATGATCCCCAGTCTGGCAGATCTGTCGTACAGAGAGAGCCTGGAAAAGCTGGATTCGCCTTCCTCAGAAGAAAGGAGAAAGAGAGCCGACATGATTGCAGTGTTCAGGACCATGACGGGAGTAGATAAAATTGACAAAGAATATCTGTTTTTATGGGATAAGAGAGTAACAAGAGGACATGGCATGAAACTGAGCAAGCCAAGCTGCTTCAAGGATATCAAGAAATATAGTTTTCCTTATAGATGTACAGACCTATCGAATAACCTGGACAAAGAGATCGTCCAGTCTAAAAACTATCTATCTATCTATTGCCAGACGCCTCAATCCCGTTTGGGGTGGCCACAAACAAATCGCCTCCAAGTCGCCCTGTCCCCCGCCATTTCACTGCCCTGCTCCCAACTCACACCCCCCTCTCTCATATACCTCTCCACCCCATCCCTCCATCTCATCCTCGGCCTCCCCCTCCCTCTTCCCCCCTCCACCTCACTCACATACACTCTCTTCGTCAGTCTTTCGCCCTCCATCCTCTCCACATGGCCAAACCACCTCAGTGTGTTCCTCATAACGCTTCCTATCACATCCACATCCACACCACAACGCTCCTTTATATCCTCATTCATCAGCCTGTCTCTCCACGTGACTCCACAGGCTCCTCTTAAATAACTCATTTTCACTGCTCTCACTCTTGACTTGTGTCTTTCCAACAATGTATAAGCTTCACTTCCGTACGTTAGAGTTGGTATCACAATACTGTCATGTAGTAACTTTTTCACTTCCATGCTCACTTCCCTGTTTCTTATCACTGCTTTCAAGGAACCAGCAACCTTGCTTCCCTGCTGTACCCTTTCAAGCACTTCACCCTCCAAACCTCCATCCTTACTCATCACACTACCCAAATACTTAAACGTACTCACATTTTCCAATTCCTCACCATCTAACCTCGCTGTACATTCACTAACTTCACCTCTCTCAAAGACCATCACTTTACTCTTCCCTACATTCACCTTTAGGTTCCGTTTCTTACACACTCTCTCAAACTCATCCACCAAGCCTTGCAGCTCCCCTTCGTCTTCAATCAACAACACAGTATCATCTGCAAACAACAGTACAGGGAGTTTCCAAACACTATCCTCTCTCACCAGGGCCACTCCAACATCCACTACCCTACCTTGTACCTCTTTTATTACCCCATCCATGTACAGATTGAACAACCATGGAGACATGACACATCCTTGTTTCAAACCAACTTTCAAAGAGAAAAATTCACTTAGTTCACCATCCACACGCACTGCAGCCTTCGCGTTTAAAGCTAAATTTGACTTAATGAGAAACAGAGACGGGACCCCACGAGCGTAGCTCATTTCCTGTATATCACAATTAGGTAAATACAAGTATCAAGAAGAGCATAGTGATTGAAAACAGAAGAGGACAGGACAGAAAGAAAGACTGGAGACAAAAAGGCCCCTTTTAGTCGCCTCTTACGACAAGCAGGGATACTGGGGAAGTATTCTTTCCCCCCTTCCCCAGGGGGTCCACACACTCAAGAGAAATTACAAGTTTAATCCCTTCCCACCTGCTGCTTCTCTATTCAATCACTAATTCCTTACGTCAAACTCTATGACCTCAACCTATTTCTTTTCCGGAATGTTTCTCACAACTCTACCCTCAGAATTCACACCTCTCACCCTCTCCACTCAGTTGTCACCCTCCATCCTCTCCGCCATCAATGTACCCCTTTTTCTCATATCACTAACACATTCAGGTCCCATCCTTCCTCTAAACTATATATATATATATATATATATATACAATCCTGATCCCACCAGGCCAGTCATTCCATGCCCACTTCACTGTTTCTTATCACTGTTTACAAAAAATCAGCAACCTTCCTTCCTTGTTGTACATTTTCAAGCACTTCCCCTCCAAACTTCAATCCTTACTCATCACACTATCCAAGTACATAAACGCACTCACACTTTCCATTTCCTCATCATCCAACATCACTGTGCATCCCTCACTTCTCTCGAGGACCATAACTTTACTCTTCCCTACATTCACAATTAGATTCCATATCTAACACACTCTTAGAACCTCATTCACCAAGCCTTGAAGTTCCCCTTTGTCCTCACTTAACAATACAGTGTCATCTGCAAACAAAAGTACAGGGAGTTTCCAAATGTTGCTCTCTCTCCTTAAAGTCGCTCCAACACAATACTAGGGCTCTATTATCTATCCTTCATTATCAACATATTCTAATGTCAAACTCTGTACGCTGAGATATGAATATCCACCTCCATTACTGACCAATTCACACTACCGTACAGCATTAAAATCCTAACACATGCTGCATAAAAGCACTTATTACCCTCCTACCGAGGTAGCCCCACTTCCAGCGCATATCATGTCCCACAAATAACAAAACTCCTCCACACACTGAAGACACACTCCACCAAACTTAATCCTTTCCTACATCTCTGTCTTGCCACACTCTCCCCTCCACACCAAACACACAAAATCACCAGTACAGTATTTTGGTTTGCAATCCTACCTTCTAATAATACTGTATCTCTTATGCACCCACTTATCACAAAGACGCCCAAGGTGGAATTATTCCCCACAATCTTGTGGCAAGCTGAATATGGACAAACTCGCCCTCCTTGGACAGCACCACCACCTGCCCTAAATATCATCACCTCAGCTTTATCCGCTCTTACTCTCTAACACACAAGTCCCATTCTATCCCAGTATTTCCTACATCTTTCAACCCTATCTCTCTCTGCCATCAACACTGTCATTACCATAAAACAACTCCCAAGGGAGTGTACTTCTAAAATCTCATAAGAGCTTCAAGAACCATGTGGAACAATAATGGGGTTGAAACTGACCCTTGATGCCCACCACCATTCACAGAACATTTATCACCCAAACCTCCGTTCACTTTCACCTGAGTGCGAGCACCTTCATACATTGCCATAACCACCCTAACTAGTCAGTTCTCCAGCCCGAGCTTTCCAATTCCCACTGTCATTCGTTAAAGACCTTCATGAAATCAACAAAAACAAAGTAGAACTCTGTCCTCCTCCCTATATATTTTTCTTGAATGTTGTCAAATATTATTGTATGGTGTATGAAGGCTCCAATTCTAGATGCTGCTTGATTAAAGGCGGTCTCCCTATTCAGTCCTTTAATCCCCAGGTTACACTTTATAAAGATGACAACTTTTTTTTTTTTTTTTTTAATGCGAGGAAGAAGGAACCAAAGGCCACAAGCCCGCAATTGTTGTTCCTAACAAGAAAAAAACAAAATACGAGAGAGCAAAATTCAAGATCTTATCATTTCGAGATGAATGGACACACTGCATTTTAAAGTGTAGAGATCATAGGAAGTAGGAAATACAGACAGAGGGAGACAGTTCCTCAGCTGACCTGTTTTATAAATGAAGGACTGGGAGTAACTGTTAACTCTTGCATTAGAAAGTTGGACAGAAAAGGGGTGACAGTTTGTTACTAGATGGGTGCTATGCGACTGTCACAGAGATGGAGGAATGCATGCAGACACTTCAGAGGAACAGTGACCAGTGAAGTAGCAATAGAAAAGATATAAAGATGCAATAGTGTGGCGACAAGACAAGAGGTTGAAGGGAGTCAGTAAGAGGAGGAGAATCAAAGAGACAAAAAGCCTTTGACTCCACCCTATTGAGAAGAGATGTATGTGGGGAGCCTCCCCACACATGAGAGTTGTACTCTACACAGAGGCAGATAAAACCCCTGTATAGAGTCAACAGTTGTGCAGGGGCAAAGAAGGAATGGAGTCGGCTTAGCACACCTAATCTCTTGGAAGAAGATTTTACAAGAGACCTAATATGACCATTCCAAGCTAAGTCCCGAGTAAATGAAACCCCAAGCATTTTCAAGGATGATGCAGAATTAAGCTGAATATTATTAAACATTAGTGGGTATACCTGTGGAAGATTTTGTCGGGTTGATAGCTGTAAGAACTGAATCTTTGATGCATTAAAAAAAAAAAAAAAAAAAACATTATTTTTACCCCAGTCAGAGATACTAGCCAAGTCAGACAGTAGATGTGCCATAGCCTCATTCCTGGTTTGTTGAAGTAACTGCTGAAACTGGCGTTGCGGGAACCAAATGGAAAGGTGAAAGGTGGAGTCATCAGAGTATGAGTGGATAGGGTTAGATGTACAGCTTAGTAGGTCATTGATGAATAAAAGAAAGAGTTGGTGATAGGACAGAGTCCTGAGGAACACCACTGTTGATAGCTCTAGGAGAAGAACTATGGCCGTCTACAACAGCAGCTATAGAACGACCAGAAAGGAAACTAGAGAGGAAGGCACAGATAGAAGGGTAGAAACCATATGAGGGCAGTTTGGAAATGAAAGATTTAGGCCAAACTCGATCGAAAGCCTTTGAGATGTTAAGTGCAATGGCAAAGCTTTCACCAAAGTCCCGAAATGAGGATGACCTGGAGTCTGAAAGGTAAGTCAGAAGATCGCCATGGAGTGTTCCTGACAGAACCTATACTGACGATCAGAAAGAAGGTTGTGATGGGAAAAAAGCTTTAAAATTTTTCTATTAAGAACTGACTCAAAAACTATTGAGATACAGGATGTAAAAGCAATTGGACGATAGTTAGAGGGTTGGGAATGGTCACCCTTCTTTGGGACTGGCTGAATGAGAGCAAACTTCCAGCAAGAAGGAAAGATGCAAGTTGACAGACAATGGCGACACCCTTCTTTGGGACTGGCTGAATGAGAGCAAACTTCCAGCAAGAAGGAAAGATGCAAGTTGACAGACAACGGCGACAGAGATTACCTACGCAGCGTGTGAGCACAGAAGCACAGGTCTTGAGAACAACAGGAGGGACTCCATCAGGCCCATACGCCTTATTAGTATTGAGGCCTGTGATGGCAGAAAATACATCAGCTGAAGAAATTTTAATGTCAGCCATGAGGACGTCGCAGGGGAGAAGTGACGGAGGAACAGCACCGGAATCGTCTAAGGTGGAATTGGAGGGGAAAGTCTGGACTAAAAGAAGAAATAGCTACAAAGCCATCAGAGCAGAAAAGAGGAGGGAAGGATGATGAGGTAAAGTTGTTAGAAAGGTTTTTGGCAAGATGCCAGAAGAAGCGGGAAGAATTCGAGTTGGAAAGTTGAGAGCATTTAGTATGGATGAAATTATTTTCTGCAGACTGAAGAACAGACTTAGCACGATTAAAGGCAGAAATGTATAAAAGATGTGATTCAGGGGTGGGTTGGCTCCAGTACCTTTTACAGGCCCTCTCCTTGTTGCAGACAGCATTAAACCATGCGTGATTAAACCAAGGCTTTCTTGCATTAGTCAGAGGATATGAGAAAGGAGTATATGCTTCCATGACCGAAAGAATAACCTCCATAATGAGCAAGGCATACTCATATGGCTCCTGGTCATGGAAGGAATAATCACTCCAGGGAAAATCATAGAAGTACTGCCTGAGGGCCTCCCAGTCTGCAGCTCCAACGTGCCATAGATGACGTTTCTTTGGAGGGGCCTCAGACCGTGCCGGAGCAATAGAACAGGATAAGGTGATAAGGTTGTGATCGGAGGAGCCCAACGGAGAGAAAAGATTAACAGTGTAAGCAGAAGGATTAGTTGTAAGGAAGAGGTCAAGTATGTTCGGGCTCTCTCCAAGGTGGTCAGGGATATGGGTAGGGTGATGTACAAGCTGCTCTACGTCATTTAGGATAGAAAAGATGTAGGCTTGTTCACCAGGTGGATCAGTGAAAGGTGAGGACAGCCAAAGGTGCTGGTGAAAATTGAAATCTAAAAGGGAGATTTCAGAGAAAGGAGAAATGGATAGAATGTGTTCCATTGTAGAAGTAAGATAGTCAAAGAATTTTTGATATTCGGTAGAATAAGGGGATAAGTAAACAGCACAGATATATTTAGTCAGAAAATGACAGGAAAGCCGAAGCCAGAGTGTAGAGAATTCAGAAGAATCGAGTTCAGAAACACGAAGCCAGAGTGTAGAGAATTCAGAAGAATCGAGTTCAGAAACACGAGAACAAGATAGGTCGTTGCATATATATACACAACAGCCAACTTTGGCTTTAAAATGAGTATAGAGAAAGTAGGAGGATACAGAAAAGGGTTTGCTGTCAGTTGCCTCAGACAGCTGATTCTCGGTTAGAATGAGTAGGTGAGGTTTAGAGGAGGAGAGGTGGTGCTCAACAGAGCAAAAGTTAGTGGACAGGCTGCAAATGTTGCAGAGATGAAGAAGAAGTGAGTCAGGCAGTGGTTCCAGGCAGCTCAAGTCGTCACCTGGAGAGGGGCGGAAGGTGAGGGCATTTATATTCCCCCCTCCCCCCTGGGGACTCCAAGGCTGAGTGTTGGGTAGCAATGGATTCCCCCCCCCCCCAAAGTGTAGTGTGTACTGTGCATGTAGTATGGTATAGATAGTTAGAGAAACTTGTATTGGAGAGCATGCTGGCCTACTCTCCGTGTTACTGGGACACTGAAAAAGTTCAGCAAAGGGGGATGGTCAGGAACCAGTCCTGATGGCTGATGAAACGGAAGCTCCAGCTCTCCCTCTCATCAGCTTTCCATCTACCTCGGAAGTACTGCCCGGCTCGACTGGTGCTACAGTACCCCTCCTAAATCTGGCACTGTTTTCAAGTCAATCTGCCATATTTAGCCATCAACACACAAACAGGAACATCCAAAGCAATGCTAAACACCAAGAAAACCCGGTGCACCGTGGCTGACAGTCAACTGGGTACGCTTCACTAGGAGAACTGCTGTCTAAATCACTTCTAATTCGAGATATCTTGTAAAAAATGAAGCAAAATCAGAAGCCAATTGGGTATCAGATGCAGAAGTGGGTTTAACAATTACATTCCTCCGACCAAATTGTTCACAACTGCAGACTGTTTTTCTTTTTTATCACCACCACAAGAATCAACATTCTTTTGATAATACCTAGCCTTTTGGGCTTTTACAGTGTGAACGACTGCTCTTCTCACATAAACATAACGCAAACGAGTTACTTCGGTCCGCTGCAAGCACCACTCACGGTCCTCCTTCTACGTTGTCTACGCAAAGAATTAATGGATGGACCATACCACGGAGAATCATCATGTACAGTCCTTGTTTTTACTACCTCAGGACAACAATGGTCAAAAATTGACCGAAGCTCATTGTTGTAAATATCAACATATTCATCAGAAGAAAGACTTGAAGAATCAATGAAGTTTAAACGTTGATCAATTTCTAGACACATCAACTGGTGGTCAACATTCCTGTAATTTCTAAGCCTGACCTACTGAATGAATTAAAGTGAATATTGGCTTCGTGGCACCAGGTATCAAAGACTATATAACTAGCAATGGAACAGAAACATAAAAGATGTTGAAGTGCTCTTGGTGATGAAGTGGCTTGATTGGGGTCTGTTGGTTAAAAGGTCTGACCCTGGAAGAAAGTAAGGGTTGATGTTAAGGGGACTAATTGGTTACACTAAAAAGACTGTGGTAGTTTAACAACAGAGGTCAATGCTGCTGTACAACTTAAGTAAAAGCACAATAAGGGTAACTTATATATAAACAGATATATACATATACAGTTAATAATACAAATTAAAACAGTCATCTAATAATAAAGCTCATAACACTGACAATATATAAAATTATATATAAAACAACAGAGGTTAAAACTATGCACGAAAAGTAAAGCAGTCTGAGTGAGCCTGCTTCCTCAACATATGAGAAGGTGACTCCCCCCGTAATACACACCTCCCCTCCAAAGACTGGCCAGAGAAAGTAAGACTACCTTAAACCTGGACAGGTATCAACAGCCAGCATCCCCTACATTGGGACACTCAAGTACCAGCTGCTGCAGTCAATGGCACCAGACAGTTTTCAAAAAAAGGAATGGGCTTTCCCTCAAGGCGATGGCAATGCATCAGTGAAGGGGTAGGGCTGTATAAGTCCATGGTTGGTCACCTCCTGTAGCTTGCTTGGTACAGGAAGTGTGCCCCATGCATGCTGCCAGGAGGGAAGGACAGCAGCCTAAATCACTGGGACATAAGCTCTGCTGCAGACAGGACAGGTCCATGGTTGGTCACCTCCTGTAGCTTGCTTGGAACAGAAAGTGTGCCCCATGCATGCTGCCAGGAGGTAGGGACTGCAGCCTTAATCAATGGGAAGTAATCTCTGTTGGTGACAGGTCTAACAGAGACATCAAGAATCACTGCTGCCCTTGCTGCCTCACTTGCTCAATCATTTCCCTGCGGTCCAATGTGGGCTGCCACCCAGCATGGTGGCACACGAGGTGGAACTTTCCTCAAATTTCCAACACTAAAGGGTGAGGAGAGTTGAAATGCTTAACGGCAGAGAAGGCAGCCCTGCACTCACTAAAAATCATAAAACTAATTGCATCAAAGGTGAGGATATGCTGGTGAGCCAACAGAATTGATGACAGCTTCACAGTAAAAATTAAGGCAGAGGAGGGTAGGGTGCCACTTTGGCTAAAATTATGGAAGACAACCTCAAATCCAATGCCGGCCGTCAGTAAACATGGACAGACCCAGCATGAGTGCAAAATGAACTAGAAGCTGGGTGTGGATCACCACATCTGATGTTACGGACATTGGGGCGACGATATACCAGCAAATCTGACTTAGGGTAACACCCAGAGTGGAACAACAGATGTCTCCACACCAAAGACCAGAGTGAGTGGCAGACAGATCAGTCATGACTTCCTCTGTCTGATAACTAAGGGGGCAAGGAAATTGCGTATGGAAGTCGTGCAAAGTGTGCTATGCAGAACTAAAAACAGCGTCATATGTTGGTGTTTCAGGAAGCCTCTGGACTCTGCACCAGCACCTCGCTATACAGGACTGACGCTGTAGCTCCAGCCTCAATACTCCTGCATACACAAGCAGGCCTGGGACAAGGGAGGTGCAAAAGGGTCCTGTAGCCAAACAAAAGCCTGTGTGATGTAGTCCAAGGTGCATAACCAGGCAGGGGCAGCCGAAGGAACCTAAGGCAAAGTGCCCGCAAACTGTTACCTCCAAAAAAACAAAAACAAAATAACAAAGAGCCAAATTCAAGAACCATTCATTTTGAGATGCCTGGACACACTGCATTTAAAAGACTGGAGGTCTTAAGCTGTAGGAAATACTGAAGAAGGGAGGCAGTTCCAGGGTTGACCTGTTGTATACATGAAGGACTGAGAGTAATGGTTAACTCTTGCATCAGAGGGCTGGAGAGAAAAGAGATGAGAGTTTGTTGCTGGATGGGTACTACGTGCCTGTCGCAGCGGACGAGGGATGCAAGCAGACAGTTCGGAGGAGCAGTGACCATTTAAGTAGCGATAAAGGATAAAGATGCAACAGTGAGGTGACGAAACAGAGGTTGAAGCGAGCCAGTAAGAGGAGGAGGATTAATGAGACAAAAAACCTTTGACACCACCCTACTGAGAAGAGCTGTATGCGGGGAACCTCCCCACACACAAGAGTTGTACTCCAGACAGGGACGAATAAAACCCATGTAAAAGGTCAACAACTGTGCAGGGGTAAAGAAGGCACCAAGTCAGCTTAGCACACCTAATCTTTTGGACGCAGATTTTACACGAGATGTAATACGTTCTTTCCATGATAAATCCCAAGAGAATGAAACCCCAAGTATGTTTAAAGATGATGCAGGATTGAGCTGGATACTATTAAAAACTGAAGGGTACTCCTGTAGAAGACTGTCAGGTTGACAGATGTAAGAACTGAGTTTCTGATGTATTAAAAACAACTTTACTTTTACCCCTGTCAGAGATATGAGCCAAGTCAAACATTTGGTGCACCATAGCCTCATCCCTTGTTTGTTGAAATTGCTGAGATGGACGATGCAGAAAGCGAACAGAAAGGTGAAAGGTGGAGTCATCAGAGTATAAGTGGATAGAGTTAGATATACTGCTTAGGTCACTGATGATAAAAAGGAAGAGAGCTGGTGATAGGACAGAGCCCTAAGGAACACCACTACTGATAACTCTAGGAGAAGAACAGCGGCCGTCTAAAACCGCAGCTATAGAACGACCAGAAAGGAAGCTATAGATGAAGGCACAGATAGAAGAATAGAAGCCATAAGAAGGCAGTTTGGAAATTAAAGATTTATACCAGACTCAACTAAAAGTCTTTGAGATGTCAAGTGAAATGGCAAAGCTTTCGCCAAAATCCTGAAAGGATTGGATAACACTAGAGCTTGATGGAGCAGGAGCAGGGTATGTCTGTCAGCAGCCTATCTAGTATGAGCTAGAACCTTTAAAAGGCTCACAACCTTCAGGAAAGAAGCCTTTATCTGCTTTAAATGTGGGATCCAAATAAGACAGGGGTCACAGATGAGGCCTAAAAACCTCATTTCCATGCCAGCAATCCTTTGGCCCAGATTTATGGGTCAGGATGGGCCCCATGTAACTGGCAGAAGTGCACTGCAATGGTCTCAGATGAGGAAAATCTAAAAGCCATGTTTTGGTGTCCTGGTAACAGAATGATTTATTGCAAGTTGCAGCCAGCACTCTGCCACCAACATACTGGATGCAGCAAAGGAGACAGAGACATCATCCATAAAGAGGAAGCTCTTCACTCCCTCTGCTAGGATCTCCACAATGCCAGTAACTCTTTCGACAGTTAGGGTAGCGGTGCAAAAGTCACCCGCTCGTTACTGGACAACGCAAGCTGCGTCGAACAAAATCGCCCCTTGATGGAAGAAAGAAACATCATAAATTAGCACGTAATTTATATTCGCCAAACGTTTTTATCAACACCATATGCAAGCGCAACTATCTGAGATTATGTGAATAAAAAATCAGGCAGATAGAGGCATAAATAAAGGCAGGGGAAAATATAATTTAGCCAAACACCGCTCCCACACCGCAGCACGACCGTAAGGTAATTTCCTTTTGTGGTAAGTAAGATCCATCCGAATTGTTCAACAGTAAATGTTTATATACCAAAATGTAGCTAATGAAATTTTGTAAAACACTTTATTAGTAAAAATTACCATGAAACATATACAGTAAGACCTCACTATAACAGACTAATTGGGGCCCAAACCATTCCGAAAAATGCAAAATTCCGATAAAAGCAACATCCAGACTTCCCTCTGCTAATGGTAAACCGGACTTTTTCCGATATACAGTAATCACTCCAATATCCGGATCAATAGAGCCATCGGTAGGTTCGGATATTGGTTTTGTCCGGATATTGGACCCCAGCTTATGGACTTGTACTTACGGACCCTAACACAGAGAAACACCTATACAACTCCCTCCGGACATGCATAGCACCTATTTAACACCCAAATCACACCAATAAGGCACATAAATGACTGAAATAAATGCAATAGACACATAAAATGTGGGTTTAGAAGTATGTTCATACATTAATAAACATTCTGGTACTTATGGACTCTAACCGAACCTAACCTAACCGAACCTAACCGAACTCTGAAAAACACATTCCTACTGCACATGCATGAGGTAAGTTTAGTATGGAAAGAAGTACAGTATGACACTTTCTGGTAAGTATAGTATGGGAAAAAATACAATATGAAACATTCTGGTAAATATAGTATGGAAAATAGTACAACATGAAACATTTTGGCTACTTACAGCAAGTCCCTGGCCACCTCGATGAATAACCGCCTCCTCTCGGACTCTGACAGTAAGAACGATTTCCTGAAGCACTTGCACTACACTCTTCCTGAAGTCTTGCACTGAACTTAGTCACTAACACACAGAAGTCCGTTCTTTTCACAGTGTTCACTTTAGTCCAAATAATGTTCCATTAAATTTAAGTGTTGCACATTAACTTTTCCCAAGTTTTTTTAAGTTTCCAAAGCCAAAACAAAGAAGGTTAGTTACGTTAAATTTCTTTTCTACTTAGTCTTTTCTCCCAACTTGAAAACCTTAACACAACACACCGTTTTTTTCACTGCACAACACTCAAAATTCCCGTGTGGTCTAGTGGAGAAGTTCTTGCTGTTTATTCACTGTCAGAGCCCGAGAGTATCACTGGCAGGCGTCCAAGGGGTGCATCGGTGGGTAGTGGTGATGGCGTACCGACTACAGAAGACTCTGAAGACAGCCGCAAACTCACGTCGAGCGGTGACTCCACTGTAGCTGATGTGCTGGGCTGTGGCTCGGAGCATGAGGGCCTGTCTTGGGGAGGCAACGGAGTGGAACCAGGGCTTGGCACAGCGGGGGTCACGGGCCTGAAAAAACTGTCAATCGTTGACTGACGCAAGGACCGACGATTCTGGCGATTGATGATGCGCTGCCGGAAAGCACGCACTTCCTCCACGAGTCCCAAGGGCCCCATCTCCCTGTCGCAGTCCGGGTGTTCCAGGTAGTCTAGGACGAACTCTAGATGTTCCCGGAGTGCGCTCAGCTTGGGGATGGCTGGAGTAGTGTCCTGCTGGGCGGAGTCTGCATCATCATCGCCTTCGTCGTCGGAATCTTCAAGTTCGGGACTGACACCAGCAACCGAAGACGCGATCTCGATATCAGACAACGTCTGATACCCAGGATCGCCCTCGTCGTCGTCCAACCACTCACGAACATCGTCCACATCAACATCGTCGCCGTGCGTACGTAGCCGTGCATGGAAGTCATCCACGTCAAACCCTAGGAAATCGTACTCCACATCTGTTCCGAGAAGCAGACGAGACCAACCATTTTCAAGAGTTTTCACAGGGACTTCCTTCCATGCACTAGCCCAGTTGTACAGCGCAGACTTGATGTTGTAGCGGCGAAGGTTTTCCAAAGTCCGCTTGCCTCGAGTGTCACGTCCTTCCCTGCGCTCGTCCTCGTCCTCGAGAACCACCATCACCTCGTCCAGGAACTTCCGACGGTACAGGCGCTTTGTTGCCACGATCACTCCTTGGTCCATTGGTTGAATGAGAGCAGTCGTATTAGGTGGCAGAAACATGCACCTAATACGGCCATTCTCAGCAACCAAGTCCTTGTCGCACGGGTGGGCAGGTGCATTGTCGAGGAGAAGGAGAGCCTTTACCTGGTCGCGAGGAATTCCCAGTGTCTTCGTCTGGTAATGTATGACCTCCTTGACGAAGTGATGGTGAAACCAGTCTTTGAAAATCACAGCTGTGAACCATGCTTTCAAAGAATGGTACCATACGACAGGAAGGACATCCATCACCCCACGAAGGCACCGAGGCTGCTTTGCACGGCCAACAATAACGGGCTTAAGCCGGTGCATGCCGTTAGCATTGGCACAACACAAAGCAGATATCCGTTCCTTAGAAAGCTTGCGGCCAGGTACACGCTTCTCCGTCTCATCGGCGAGAGTGTTCGTTGGCACCGAGCGATAGAATAGGCCAGTTTCGTCAGCGTTATAGACTTGACCGAGAGTGAGGCCCTCCCTGTCGATCAAGCCTTTCACCTTGTGCCGAAACTCGTCCACTCCATCCTCGTTAGCGTCCAATGCTTCGCCATGTGCTTTACGGTTAGTAAGGCCATGTCGCAACTTGAACGCGAAGAGCCAACCCTCGGATGCCTTGAAGTCTAGGGCGTCATGAAGCCTTGCAAACTTCTCAGCAGCAGCCTTCAGCTCCGTTCCACGTACCATCACACCAGCTGCACGTTGCTGTCGATACCAAATCAACGTGGAGCGGTCGATCTCTGCATACTTGGGAGTAAACATAACCTTCCTCTCCACGTTGCGTTTGCTTCTCGACGAGAAGTCAGCCGTGTACTGCATGAGCTTGTCTCGGGAACGCTTGATATCAAACAAAGTCGACCGGGCCAGGTTGAACTCGCGGAGAATGCGAGAGGAAGACCAACCCGCATCAACCTTCTCCAATATCTCCCGTTTCTTCTCCAGAGTCAACACCACTCTCTTCCTTTTCTCAGGAGGCGGGGCCATCATCACACACACTAAGAGTAGGGCAGAGAGCAGCAGGAGGCCTTGCAGCAAGTACGGCACCACCACAAAAGCGAGCACGTGGGCAGCCATTACGAAGAGCGCAGGTCCAGTCGCGGTGAGAGACAGGCGGGAAGTGGGGAGGATGCAGCGGCGCTCTATCGGACGTCGGAGGAATGACGAACCAAAACAATGCTCTCACGCGGCGCGCGCGGCAAGTTCAAATTAAGTTCAAATTACGGACGGCAAAAAATCGTTTTTTTTTTCCAATTTTTTTGGATTTTCGGACCATTTTGGGAATGTTTGATCCCAGGACGATAAGGTTCGGTTAGTGGGGATGTTCGGTTATTGGGCGTCCGGATATTAGAGTGATTACTGTACTGTATCAGACATTAGTCCAGATAGTATGAACAGTTGTTAAACTGTTTTAACTACCATTGTGGTACCATACTGTGTTATAACTTCACTACAATAATCTATCTATCTATCTATTACCAGACACCATAATCCCATATGGGGTGGCCATTTGACTCTGAGTTATTTGTTTTACAGGGAGGGGCACTAACCCTCCACCAACCCACTTGACACGTAGGGAGCACGTATGGTTTGGTCAAATGGTATAATATATATAATAATACTGTACCGTACACTGATAAACATGTTTTTTATTTACCTTATTGTGGTAAACACAGCTGAAGTGGTCAGGCAGTCCACACTGCTTCTGCCTTTATCGGACTTTTTCTGATATACAGCAATTTAGTCAGGTAGATCCTCGAGTCCGACAAAAGCGAATTCTGAACTATTGAAGTCCTTTATATCGAGGTTATCCTGTATTTCCATGAGGAAACGAGAAAGAAAGAAACATGGTAAATTAACACATTTTATATTCACCATAAGCAAGTACAGTACAACCATTTGAGACTAAGTGAATACAAAATCAGGCAGATAGAGGCATAACTAAAGGCAAGGGAAAAAAATAATTCAGCAACAACTCTGGCCGTCCAAAACACCGTTCCAGCACTGCAGCACAACCGTAAGATAATTTCCTTTTGCGGAATGTAAAACCGACCCAAACTGTCCAACAGGAAATGTTTGTATACCAAAATGTCACTAATGAAACATCATAAAACTCTTTCTCAGTAACAATTACCATAAAACATATATTTCTATGAGAAAATACAAAGGAAATAAAAAACATTGTAAATCAGCGCATAATTTATGTTCGCCAAACATTCTTTGCAACACCATAAGCAAGCACAACTATTAGAGATTACAAGGAATAATATCTATTTATCTATCTATTGCCAGATGCCTCAATCCCCCACGGGATGGCCACAAACAAACTGCCTCTACGTCGCCCTGTCCCACACCATTTCACTGCCCTGCTCCCAACTCACCCCCCCTCTCTCATAAACCTCTCCACCCCGTCCCTCCATCTCACCGTTGCCCTTCCCCTCCCTCTCCTCCCCTCCACCTAACTCACACACACTTTCCTCATCAGTCTCTCACCCTCCATCCTCTCCACATGGAATAATAAAATCATGGAAATTGAAGCAAAACCAAGGGTCTGAGGAAAAAAAGTTTAAGAAGTACCACGAGTGCAGAAACGGGGGGGTTCTACCAGCATTCAGCCAAGGCCGAGCCGGCCCACATCCTGAATAATTGCTCATGGTTGGACGCAGTCTGCGTCGTCCAGTAATGAGAGGGTTAACTGCAACAGCAAATAATGCTACACTCAAAACACTCCTCTGTGCCACCTCCTCCTCCTCAGAGTACAGCGGAGAGTTCACATCCCACACACACACACACACACACACACACACACACACACACACACACACACACACAGAAAACTTCCTGTCAAAGAGGAAGTTCTGAATAAAAATGGGTAAGCAACCCCAAACAACCATAAAAATGGAGACTTGATAAACTGCCATCACACCAAGCTGCATCAAACTCCTTCTCAAGTCACGATTGTATCTGGAAGTATATTTGGAGCAGATGGATGGCTCAAGGTAAATAACATTGTCCAAGGTGGATCTATGGTTCTCCATAGTGGATCACATCTGCCTGAACCCACAGGGATTTAGATACAAACCCACCATTTTCTAAGAACAATTTGCAAATGTACAATGTCAAAGAGGGTGTGCAGAAACTGGACACAATGGACCGCTCCTTCCCTGGCTTAGGGATCAGGATTATTGCCAGGTGCCAGCCAGTTGGCATCATCCCCTCCAGTTGAACAAGGCCAAGGACTCCTCCTCTAGATGACGAATTACAGCATGTGGAATATCATCGTGTCCTGGAGCAGTGTCCATGCAGCAAGTACGGGCAGTTCTCTCTCAGTGAATAAGGTGTTGTCAGCCTCCCCTTCCCCGATGACTGAAAACCCAGCCCCAACCTCTCCTACTGCAATCACCAAAATATGGCGCTGAAGGCTTTCTCCTGGAAACGCTAAAAATTGTTCAGCAAAAGCAGTAGCAACCACCTGAGATTCTGACACAATACCTCTACTGATCCTGGCCACTGGTGGGTTTGATGATCATTTCCCTTGTACCTTCCAAACCTGGCATGGAGGAGTGGAGGAGTTAATGGACGAAGCACAGGTTGCCCAGGGGCTACACCGTGCATTCTTTATGGTCCACCTGTATTTTGCAAGGAATTGGTGGAACTGCACCTTTAAAAACTCACTCCGTGTGCAGGGAAACTTGAGTATCCAGCTCCGTAGGCTCTGCAAACTGCTGCACACTTACTATTGCACTATGGCACAGGCCTATCAGGAGAGCAGCCACTTGTTCTGGGAACTGCCCTCACACCTGCCTGGTAAAGAGTACAGGTGAAACGCAGTACAGCTTCATCAACACTATGAAACTCCACCCCCAAGACTGAGGAACACTTGGGTCTTGAAAAAGGTCCCAGTCAGTCCAGTCCAGACACCAACAGGAAACCTGTGGTGTGGATGAACTGCCAGCTGCATGTAGTAAAACTGGGTAGTGGTCACTGCCATGGACAGCAAAGACAATACACATAAAATCTAATGCACACTCCGGTGATGACAGAATGAAGTCAATAGCTAAAAAGGTACCACTGTGAACTCCTATATGTGTAGGATCCCCTGTACAGAGGACAAAGAGGTCTCAATCCTCCATCACTGACACCAGCAAATAACGTCGTGGATTGGATAACACGTTCCCCCACACAGGATGGCTTCCGTTCAAATCCTCAAGGAGAATGAACTGCCATGGCAGCTGGTGAACCAATCCATCAAGGTTCTCTCAAATGGCAACAGTATTTGGAAGGCGACAGGTATTACACACTATGCACCTAATGCCTATGTGCAGCTGAACTGCCACTGCTTGGAGAGAAGACTGCAGGGAAAATATGAAAGGCAAATCAGCACAGCGGAAGATGGAACAGCCACCCTGATGACCACCTGCAGGATGTGGGGTTGAGAATATTCCAGCATATCCCCTGGGTAGAGAAAATATCTGGCTCCTCAGAAAAGTGTCAAGCATGTGGATGTTGCTGTGTAATATTTGCCGCAGAAGGTGGGCCACGGGCAAACGAAGAGCCCGTCAGAGACACTCATGGTAATGTAACCAAACACACACACACACACACACACACAAAAGAATCAAAGACAATGTCAGTGGTGGTGTATCAGTTAACAAGGAGGAGGGTAATCCCTGACCGTTTGTAAGAGGACAGGGAAAGGTGTGCCGCCCACAACCCTGTCCGTATCTGCAATGTCTTTGCCGGATCAAGCAAAACTCCCAAGGTTGAGCACTGAGCAGAGCAGTGACCTACTGGCAGAGAGGCTCAGCAGATCATGACAGGCAGTGGGGACATGGGTCAGGCTCCAAGCCAGCAATCTGCCTATAGCACAGGAACCCCATACGCAATCGTCGGAGTCTCACAAGGAGATAATTAGGCATGCCCAGTGGAATCGGAAGAGGAGTGTAGGCCACAGCCCCAGCATACCAGGCAGCCGATCGAGAGCCCTTGGCGGTACATAGTTGATGATCCTCCCTGGTGCGCCTGCCAATAATGTTGCCCACCCCAGAGAGAACAATTGAGACACTAGGGGGAAGCTGAAAAGTCACCACTGGGAACAAGCTAGCTCCTTCTGCTGAGTCTGCAAGCTCACTCCCCGCGAGACTGACATGCCCGGGGACCCAGTGAAAAGTCACCGAGCCACTCTGCTGCTGTATGAGGGAAGACACGGTGTAAATTTCGGTCAGTAAAGCCGTGTGCTCTGTGATGGAAAATTATTGCAAGTGCTGAAGGGAGGAGAGGGAGTCCGTATGTATAAACATACGCCAGAGACAGTTGCAACGGGCATGGCGCAGCACACAAAGTAGCACCACCAGCTCTGCCTGGAAAGCAGAGACCCCGAGGAGATACGCCACGATTCCATGAGGTTCCCACAGGCAAACACCACCCCTGCAGAACAATCAGAGCCAACTGACCTGTCGGTGTAATTTGCTGCCGATGCTGTGAGGTCGAAGGCAGCAATCCTATCGAGTCCCTCCTGCCGAAGGACAGTCGGAAAGGAGTGGCGAAGTGGTGTCTCCGTGGGAAATAAAACGGTATAAGGGAGAGATGTCCAGGGAGATGGAGGAGAGAACCCCGGACAAGTCAGGTCAGGTTTACGACAAACCTCCGGTGCAACACCCAAGTTGTGTACAGTAGCGGTGGTGGCCCTAGCACAATCGTGGTGGGGCAGTGGGTCAACGGGCCGACCTGTTAGCCGCCGTAAGAGGACAGAGACTGGCAAGAAGGGCCGGCGTTGCACCAGTTATAGAGTGACTGCCGTCGCCCGCAATGCCACACGATGAGCAAGGAAGGGAAATCCACTCTCCCCACGCAAGTTAACTAGGCGTGTCCAGCGGGGAGTGCCCAGCATAACCTGCAAAGCTACATTCTGAAGCACCACCAGAGAAGGAGCAAAAGATGGGGTATGACTGGTGAGACAGATCACACTGTAATTGACCAGCGAGCAGATTGCATGTGTGTAAAAGGTGCACAAGGCTGTGTAGGTAGCCCCTAGGCTGCGTTTAGATAAATAACTCAGCGCAGAAATGCATGTGGTGGCTCGCTCTTGAAAATACCTGACGTGGGTGGATAAGGTGTGCCTACTGTTGAAAAAAGACCCATAAGTATTTGTGGAGAATCACAATCCGATTGTTGCCGGGCGAATAAATGTTATTCTGTGCTAATGGCTCAAAAACATTTATTTCTTAAGCATCCCTGCTGGCTGGAACACACGTTGTCTGAACGTTGTCAGGAGTACGGTAATACGGAACGAACTCTGCTGGCTGGAACACACGTTATCTCAATGTTGTCAGGAGTACCGTAATATGGAAGGACCTCTGCTGGCTGGAACACATGTTGTCTGAATGTTGTCAGGAGTAACGTAATATGGAAGGACCTCTGCTGGCTGGAACACACGTTGTCTGAACGTTGTCAGGAGTACCGTAATATGGAAGGACCTCTGCTGCCTGGAACACATGTTGTCTGAATGTTGTCGGGAGTACCGTAATATGGAAGAACCTCAGCTGGCTGGAACACATGTTGTATGAATGTTGTCGGGAGTACCGTAATATGGAAGGACCTCTGCTGGCTGGAACACACGTTCGAATGTCATCAGGAGCAGGTTACGCATGTTTTTTCTGAGTGACTGTTGTCCGTCTCCCTGCACCCACCCTCATTCCTAAGAAGCCCATTCAATGAAAACTTTAATTCAGCATTCCAATTTGCAGTTGATATCCCACCTCTTACTGAGAATTTTCAAGTACAGTCATGTGCTAGCAGAACTACAAAACCAATATGATAAGATGAATGATATATTTGTTGGCAAGTGACTTCAGTAACTTAAGCTGCAGGGAAAAAGTGACTAGGGAAACAATGTGTTAGTCTACTAAGCTTTTCTGAGCAAGAAACCTTGTATGAATAAAGTTAATATATAATGCAACTCTGCAGCCTACTGATAAAATATTGTGCAAGTACTCATTCATCCTTACGAACATTGTTAGAGTCGAAGGACAGCTGGACAATCATCCTCCACATCCACACCTGATGTGGATGGCACTGGTTCTGGCTGCAGCAGCAGTTTTGATGACTGCTGTGCAGCTTTCTGGAACATCATTCTAATGTCACTTTGTTTAATTTTCTTGCATCTCTCAGTAATCATCTGGTTATTGAGTTGGTGTAGAAACATTATGGATTGTGAGGAAAAAAAATGGCTTCGTCTCGGCAAACATGATGACAGTGTTCATTGCATTTATTCCATCACTCCATGAAATTTTAGTCTCTTCAGGCTCTTCCTCGTCACTTTCTTGATCCTTGGTGTTTTCTTTTCCTCTGTTCATCACTACATCTATTATTTGCTCGGTGCTGAAATTATGGGCGACAGGAATATTTTCATCAGCTTTCATCCACTCCCGAACTTCTTCCTGGGAAACAATGTGGCCTGCCAAGTCGCATACCTCCTCCTGAAGATCCTCACTCGATGTTTTTTCAGACAGGAAGCCCTCAAATTGTTCGTCATCATCAGAGCTTTCGGATTCAGTCATAACCCTACGCCATATCTTGTGCCAACACCTACTGACGGTTTGTTTCCTCACATTTTTCCATGCGATTGCCAGAGTGTGAATGGCTTCTCTTAAGTTGAACTCCTTTCAAAACTTGCCAATTTTCCCATCAGCATCTAGGACTTTATGCATAAAGTCCCGCGTGTACAACATCTTGATGTCTTGAATGACACCCTGGTCCATGGGTTAAACAAGGCTGGTAATACTGAGTGGCATGAACAATGCAAAACTGTTACCATTTATGAGCTGATCAGCTGCGGGAAGCGCTCGGCAGTTATCAAGCACAAGCACCACTTTACTGTCCTCTGGCTTACCAATTTTCTTAAGATGATTCTTAACACTTGGAACAAAGACGTGGTGAAACCACCAAAGAAAAATTTCACAGTCCATCCAGGCATTATTCTGTGCTTTGTAATAAACAGGCAAAATAAGACAACCCATTAAAACACCGTGGCTTGCCGTACTTGCCAATAACCAGCAGCTTGAGTTTGTGTGTACCCGCCGCATTTGCACAGACAAAGCACAGTCACTCTATCCTTATTTTGTTTGAGTCCAACTGCTACTTTCTCAGGGCCACATGCAAGAGTTGATATTGGTAAGGATTGGCCCATTAGCCCAGTTTCATCGGCGTTATATATTAGCTCTGCAGTCAATCCGTGTTCAGAAACTATCTATCTATCTATCTATTGCCAGATGCCTCAATCCTGCAAGGGGTGGCCACAAAAAAATCATCTCCACGTCGCCCTGTCCCCCACCATTTCACTGCCCTGCTCCCAACTCACACCACCCTCTCTCATATACCTCTCCACCCCATCCCTCCATCTCATCCTCGGCCTCCAAATCCATGAAAGCCGCATACATCTTCTTTCCCTTCTCCAGAAACTTTTCCACTAAAGATCTAAGAATGAATATCTGATCTACACAACCTCTTCCCATCCTAAAACCACCCTCTTCTTCTCCAACTAATTCCGCTGTTATTTCTTTAACTCTGTCAATAAGTATCCTACCACACACTTTTCCTATTACACTAAGAAGACAAATGCCCCTATGATTACCACACACTTATTTTTCCCCATTCCCTTTGTACAAGTGAATAATTATACCTGACTTCCAATCCAATCTGCACATCTTCCACATCCATTCTACTACTATCTCTCCCCCATGCTTCAGCATACCACCACACACTCCACCAATTCCTGGGGCTTTCCCCAGTTTGACTTTCTTCATTGCTTCCACAACTTCTATCCTACTGATTTCTTCTTGTCTTCTCACCTCCTTCTTTCTCCCAGCCATTCCCCAGCTGCTTATACTCACATTACTTCCATCTTCTATGTTCAACGATTCCTGAAAATGTTCATTCCATCTGCTCACTTTTTCTCCCTTCTCCACTAGTAATCTACCATTATTTATCTTTCACTCCCCTCCTAACTTGAATGCTACAATGTCTTACTCTCTTCACTTCCTTCCAGAACATTTTCTTACAGTCTGTCCACTTTACACTCAAATTCCTTCCAAATTCTTCATCCACTCTCTTCTTACTCTCGCTTACTAATCTTTTCACCTCTCTCTTTCTTTCTACATATAACTCTCTCTTCCACCTCTCAACTTCTTCCAAGCCCCTATTTCTCATCCATTCATTGTATCCTTTCTGCTTTTGTGCCACAGCCTGTCTTACCTCTTCATTCCACCACGCTGTTCCTTGCACACCCCTCCATCTTCTCTTCATCCCACACATCACATCACATGCTGCACATATTTCTTCTGTAAATATCCTGCACACACTTTCCACGTCCCCCATCTGCTCTAATTCATATTTGCCCAATCATTCCTCCACTTCTCTCTTATACTCTGCCTTTTTCTTACCCTCTTGTAACCTTTCCACTCTCCTTCCAAATACTCTTTCTTCCCGTCTCTCCCTTCTTCTATTTCTCCATCCTAATTGGTCCTTGATTCTGGCCACCACCAAGTAATGGTCACAAAGTCCACTCCCCCAACCTCTATAAGCTCTTGCATCCATTACACATTTTTGCATCCTTTCATCCACACACACATAATCAATCATTGCCTTCCTTTCATTCAGTTCACCACCCACCCTTCTCATCACTCGCCATGTATACCTGTGAATCATCTTGTGCCTGAAGACGGTATTGGCTATCACCAACCCCCTCCCAGCATTGCCATTCTCATCTATCTCAGCAGGCACACCCCACTCACCAACTATTCCATTCATCTTCACATTCCCTACTTTACCATTCATATCTCTGATCAAAAACACTCTCTCATTCCTTCCAAACTTTTCCATGCACACTTCCACATTTGTCCAGTACTCTTCTCTCACTCTGCTTGAATGATCTTGCGTTGGCGCATACACGCACACACAATCACCCACATTTGTATTCCAACTTTCAATCTTACCCACACAATCCTTGACCCAACTGATCCATACTCTCTTATGCTCTTCTTCCATTTTTTACTCACAACTATACATACTCCTTCTTTTGCCCTCTCATTCTCACCTACTCCTGCACATATACCCCATCCATACTCCCATTCTCTCACACTCTCACCTCCCCATTTCGTTTCAGTTATTCCGCATACATCAACTTTTGCACCCTCAAGCACCTGAACAATCTCTCTCTCTCTTTCACCTCATCATTCGCTCCCCTTACATTCCAAGTTCCGATAACCATGTCCTTTGTCCGGTCCTTGGTCGTCATCTTTTGGTCAGTCCTTGTCCAAGGCTTATTGTTTGTCTTTTTAGTTAGTTGTTTTCCAGGGAGGGGCACTAACCCTCCGCCAACTCTTTTAGTCGCCTTTTATGATAAGCAGGTTTACTGGGGGAGTATTCTTGAAAAAAAAAAAACCCTACCCCCAGGGGGTCAATCTGACATATATAGCAGACGTGGGGTAATCGTAATCTGTAATCGTAATCGATTGCAATCGATTACAGACTTTTGTGTAATCGTAATCGTAATTGACTACAGTAGTTATGCATAGTACCCGAGCTCACAGTAAGTGAATCTCGTTGTACGCGAGGACCTATTTTTTATCGAATTGTAATGTATTTTTAATAGCATGTGAATTGAACTCGTAATAAGCGAGACAGCAGGGAAGAGTGGCTCAAATCCGGAGCTGAGACCAAGAAGGCTGAGAGCAGGAGACCGCAGCAGAACATCCAGCACC
Source organism: Coenobita brevimanus (assembly GCF_032717465.1). Lineage (NCBI taxonomy): Eukaryota > Metazoa > Arthropoda > Malacostraca > Decapoda > Coenobitidae > Coenobita > Coenobita brevimanus. Next base: position 2,719,044 of record NW_027644770.1, on the reverse strand, counting down.
ACCAGTGATGGAGAATGGAGACTTGTCGATGATGGAGATCGGCTGGGTAGTGTGTGCCCTAGATAAGTTCAAGGAAGAATTGAAGGACATCGAACACTGTCAGTTGCGATTGGTGGAAGTGATGACTTCACTGGACAGAACTTTCTGCTACTACACAGACAGGCACAACCAGGTTAACAGACGGAAGCAAACCTTCATCACACATTTCCTGCGGCCTCAAGAAAGTGAGGAATCACTCCCTTCAACTTCAACAGAGCCATATCCTGGGGAAGATCAAGAGGATGATACAATGTCTGAGATGTCAGAAAGAATTTAAAGGGTTTATGAACAAAGTGGGTGCATTAGCTTGTGAAAATGTCGAAAGTGGTGGTGACGAGTGTGGCGAGGAAGGTGGTGGGTCGGGTGCTGCAGGAGGTGCACACTAGGTGCCTCACCCTGCCTTGGATCCCCTTCTTAAGTCCATCAAGCTTGTTGTCCTCTTGTGTTAAGGTGAGCAGCCATATTCTTGTTGGTTTAGCTAAATCATATCCTAGTTGATTTAGTAAAGCCATAATCTTGGTTCACATTATTAGGTCATATGTCTTAGATATTTTCTCTGTACAGTACAATACTGTACTCAGGTCTGAAAGGAGTCTAAAGGGTTGCCCATGAAGGGGGGTGCCACCCATAATAATAATAATATAATTATTATTAGGTGGGAAAAAAGATCTGGATGATGACGATGATAATGATGTCAAACTTTAAATAACCTTCAATAAAGTTTGTTTTATTAAGCCTGGCCTCCCCATCACCCCTTACAGCCAGCCCAGTCCACAGGCAATAACAAAATTACAAAAAGCATAATATACTACATTAAAACCATCATCATCATCCAACTCTTTCCCTTATCAGACATGGCTTCAGAAAATCAGTAACAAAATAGTACAGACCACATACAACACTAGGTAGGTCACGCAGAACATCGTGCTGAATCAAGTTCGTCCTAAAACATTACATATATTTACAGGTAAAATAGGGAGGTAGGTTCTGGAAGCCCAATACTATAAAGATAACTACTGTATATTAAGACGGGTTATTAAAAATGCCCCAAGGCAGTGCGTTTACACACAATATCGCCGACTGGACGCACCAGTGCATCCTAACCTAATAGAGAGGTTTTGTCCCCATACTGTGATGACTGCCTTGTTCCCCTTACTGTCCATCACTTGCTGGTCGAGTGTCCGAGTCTGGGGGGCCTGCGTCAGAGGTTCCTTCGTAGGCATGGGGGAGCAGATGGTGCCTACTGTTTATCCTCGATGCTTGGTGAGGCCTCTAACGATTTTACTGATGTTTTTACTTTTCTTCAGCAGGCGGGCCTCCTTCCACTTTTATAAGTAATTGTTATTTTATCAATTATTCTTTTATTATTTTTACTGTTTTATTCCTACTAACATATATTAACTTTATTTTGAATAGGCACTTTTTATTTTGCCGTGTCTTCTACTTTGTCATCCGGCGGCATATGACCCTGGCAGTTGCGCCGCCAGATTGTAATTATTTTCAATCAATCAATTACACTGTGTTAAGCACTGTCACTTGAAGTAACTTATAAAACTATTTTCCACTGTTCACTTATATTTACATTCACTGCTTTCTTGCTGTTTACACATTTTTTACACCTTATTTACAATTCCATTTGCACTGTTTTACTCAATAAAATGATCATAGTCACTCTCTATCAATTGTCAGCCCTTTACCTCTTTCCACACGAGGTTTAGTAGGGGGTAAAGGTCACAGGGCCCTTTGCATGGGGCTATAAAGCGGCAGAAGTTAGCAGGAGCAAATCAGACATACTCCCACTTTCAATGACGACAGTGAACTGATAGTGGTGGCCTCCTGCCGCCTGGCTAGGGTGAGTGCAATACTACCAACTTCAGCCCTATGAGACCTGCTAATATATAGCAATGAAATGATTGGCAGGAAACCAAGACAATACATAATAAATTAACTAGTTCCAGGTGAATGTAAATATCACTTAGGCTTCTCCCTTGCCTCCTTATGTGTATATTTATTACGAAAATAGATTATACGGCATATTTCAAGGGGAAATAAACAGCAAAAATTGGCGAACGAGTGCACGTGAGGTGTTGTCAGGTGATAATTAGCCAATTCCAGGTGTATGGCACTATCACTTACCTTATTTCTTTTCTGTATATCATATTTGGTATAAGAATAGGGCATAGGGCTGATTTCAATGGATGAAATCAGTGGAAAATTCCAGGGAAGATTTACTTAGCGTAGAATACAGTGTGGTGGTCTGCAACAATTAGGTAGTTCCAGGTGAATGTAAATATCACTTAGGCTTCTCCCGTCCTTTCTAATATATATTTTTATTATGAAAATAGATTATCCGGCATACTTCAAGGGGAAATAAACAGCGAAAATTATTGAAAGAGTGAACGTGAGGTGTTGTCGGGTGATAATTAGCCAATTCTAGGTGTATGGCACTCTCACTTACCTTATTTCTTTCTTGTATATATTATTTGGTATAAGAATAGGGCATACAGCTTATTTCAATGGATGAAATCAGTGAAAAATTCCAGGGAAGATTTACTTAGCGTAGCACGGCCGGGCAGGCGAGAGGATAGTGTAATGGAGGGGAGGTAGGGAGGGGAGTCAAGAACGGGGAGAAATGGCTAAATTGTCAACAATGGATGGGAGTACAGATGAGATTAGATGTGCTGACTAGTGTTGGACATTGGCAGTAGTGATAGATGAAACAAGCCACCACTTCAAAGCCCGGCCGAATTCAAAATAACACAGAATCACAAAAGTGTCGCTCCACGGTATGATCCCTTGCTCTCAAGCGTCGCGAAAGTGACGAGCCGCGGTTAAGGGGTTAACCAACACACTCACACCACCATATCCATCTGTCTTACCCTGCCAAAACAACTTGTAATCACATTCCCTCCTGGCAATCACTCTGCATGATCCACACTAATACCTGACTTCTTGCACATATCCAACATCCACCCACCTCCTACTGAATGCCTCAGCAACTTCCTTCGCTCTACCCCTCTCATAACCCTGTATCCTCGTCCTTGTTTACCTGTCTCATAGTACTCCCTTTTATCATTCTTGTACTGATCAATTATCCTTCTTCCATACTCATCATACTCTCACTGTCTGGCTTCATCTACCATTTGCTTTACTCTCTTTTCAAATCTCCTATATTCCTATTTCCATCTTTCTATCACTTCCAAAGACACACTTCTCTGAAGCATCTTCTTCCAAGGCTTCCTTTTCTTCTTCAAGTCTATATCTCTATCACTTCTCTCCTTTTAGACACTCATTCAACTGCTGCCTTTCTTTGTTTATAAGGGCTCCAACAACCTTGCGTTTATTGGTCTTGCTCACCATTGGCCAGCTCTCCATGCAGATCAACCTCTAGCAGCTTCTCTATTCAGTCCTTTAATCATAAGGTCACACTCACTGACTTTCCCCCAAATATTTTTCTGGTCTTTCTCTTGCAAGTCTACACTCAACATTCACACCTCTCACCCTCTGCACGAAGTTGTCATCCTTCATTCTCTCAACTATTTATGTTATCCACGAAAAGTCTCTGAAACTAACACTTTGCCCTATATACAGCTGACCTTCAAAACTACACACAAATAGGGGAAGAGGCTGTCTCACTATACACACAGTTCAAAGTTGTTGATGAACTTAGAGAAAATTATTGATGTCTATTCCTGAATCACTATTAATATATATATATATATATATATATATATATATATGTAAAATATGCACATAAAAATACTGAGCTCAAGCAATAGTAAATTGACCACAATATAAATGTAAAATAAGTGGCGATAAGTGGAATTTTAGCTCACCAGGGTTTGACTTCCCGAAGAGCGTTTATTTTCCGGGCGTAATGGTGGACTCTTATTAATACAACACCTTCTCATATCAACACAAATATATTTATATTTGCATTACTATGGGTTAGTTAAGTTACCATTAGTTAGGTTAGCATAACTTGGTTAGGTTAGGTTAGTTTAGCCTGTGTTATCTATGGCTGGGTTAGGCCGTCCTACTGTGAGGCTAATACTGTATAAATATATTTGGGTGGGTCTGAGTAGCTTTCACAAAGTCCACTGCCCACTTGATTAAAAAAAAAAAAAAAAAAAAAAAAAAAAAAAAATTATTTTTCATGAATCTATAATTTCCACTTTCCAGGGCAGCACCCTTCCCCTTGTACACACTTACAGTCACATTCTTCACCCAGTCATCTGGGACAACACACTCATATACAGTATAATTGTAAATATCGTCAACAACCCAGTCCTATACCTACTGAGGCCTTCAGCATTTCAGTTGTCAACCCAGACACACCTGCCACTTTTCCCACCTCCATCCTGCCTATTGTCCTGCTCACAGTAGCAGTATCATTCAAAGGCCAAGGACCAAACACTGGATCTCCAGACTCCAAACCTATCCTGGTCCAGTCATTTAGCTATCTATCTATCTATTGCCAGACGCCTCAATCCCGTTTGGGGTGGCCACAAACAAATCGCCTCCAAGTCGCCCTGTCCCCCGCCATTTCACTCCCCTGCTCCCAACTCACACCCCCCTCTCTCATATACCTCTCCACCCCATCTCTCCATCTCATCCTCGGCCTCCCCCTCCCTCTTTCCCCCTCCACCTCACTCACATACACTCTCTTCGTCAGTCTTTCACCCTCCATCCTCTCCACATGGCCAAACCACCTCAGTGTGTTCCTCATAACGCTTCCTATCACATCCACATCAACACCACAACGCTCCTTTATATCCTCATTCGTCAGCCTGTCTCTCCATGTGACTCCACAGGCTCCTCTTAAATAACTCATTTCCACGGCTCTCACTCTTGACTTATATCCTTCCAACAACGTCCAAGCTTTACTTCCGTACGTTAGAGTTGGTATCACAAAACTGTCATATAGTAACTTTTTCACTTCCATGCTCACTTCCCTGTTTCTTATCACTGCTTTCAAGGAACCAGCAACCTTTCTTCCCTGCTGTACCCTTTCAAGCACTTCACCCTCCAAATCTCCATCTTTACTCATCACACTACCCAAGTACTTAAACGTACTCACATTTTCCAATTCCTCACCATCCAACCTCGCTGTACATTCACTGACTTCACCTTTCTCAAAGACCATCACTTTACTCTTAGCTACATTTACCTTTAGATTCCGTTTCTTACACACTCTCCCAAACTCATCCACCAAGCCTTGCAGCTCCCCTTCGTCTTCACTCAACAACACGGTATCATCTGCAAACAACAGTACAGGGAGTTTCCAAACACTATCCTCTCTCACCAGGGCCACTCCAACATCCACTACCCTACCTTGTACCTCTTTTATTACCCCATCCATGTACAGATTGAACAACCATGGAGACATGACACATCCCTGTTTCAACCCAACCTTCAAAGAGAAAAATTCACTTAGTTCGCCATCCACACGCACCGCAGCCTTTGCACCATCGTACATACTCTTCACAGCATTCAACAACTTTCCATCTACTCCATATATTCTTACCACTTTCCACAATCCTTGTCTATCCACCCTGTCATATGCTTTCTCCAAATCCATGAATGCCGCAAACAACTTCTTTCCCTTCTCTAGAAACTTTTCCACTAAAGATCTGAGAATGAATATCTGATCTACACAACCTCTTCCCTTCCTAAAGCCTCCCTGTTCTTCTCCAACTAATTTCTCTGTTCTTTCTCTAACTCTGTCAATAAGTATCCTACCATACACTTTTCCTATTATACTAAGAAGACAAATGCCCCTATGATTACCACACACTTCTTTTTCCCCTTTTCCTTTGTACAAGGAAATAATTATACCTGACTTCCAATCCTCCGGAACTCTACCTTCCTCCCAGGCCAATCTGCACATCTTCCACATCCATTCTACTACTATCTCTCCCCCATGCTTCAGCATTTCACCACACACTCCATCAATTCCTGGGGCTTTCCCAGATTTAACTTTCTTCATTGCTTCCACAACTTCTATCCTACTGATTTCTTCCTGTCTTCTCACCTCCCTCCTTCTCCCAGCCATTCCCCAGCCACTTATACTCCCATTACTTCCATCCTCTACGTTCAACAATTCCTTAAAGTGTTCTCTCCATCTGCTCACTTTTTCTCCCTTCTCCACTAGTAGTCTACCGTTTTTATCTTTCACTCCCCTGCTAACTTCACTTCCACCCTGTCTTACTCTTTTCACCTCTCTCCAGAACATTTTCTTACAGTCCCTCCACTTTACACTCAAATTCCTTCCAAATTCCTCATCCACTCTCTTCTTACTCTCTCTTACTAATCTTTTCACCTCTCTCTTTCTTTCCACATATAACTCTCTCTTCCGCCTCTCAACTTCTTCCACGCCCCTATTTCTCACCCATTCATTGTATGCTTTCTTCTTTTGTGCCACAGCCTGCTTCACCTCTTCAGTCCACCACGCTGTTCCTTGCACCCCCTCCGTCTTCTCTTCCTTCCACACACCACATCACATGCTGCACATATTTCTTTTGTAAATATCTTACACACACCTTCCACATCTCCCATCTGCCCCAATTCATATTTGCCCAATCGTTCCTCCACTTCTCTCTTATACTCTGCCTTTTTCTCATCCTCCTGTAACCTTTCCACTCTCCTTGCAACTACTCCTTCCTCTCGTCTTTCCCTTCTTCTATTCCTCCAACTTTCTTGTACTTTAATTCTGGCCATCACCAAGTAGTGGTCAGAAAGTCCACTCCCCAACCTCTATACACTCTTGCATCCATTACACATCTTCGCATCCTCTCATCCACACACACATAATCAATCATTGCCTTCCTTTCATTCAGTTCACCACCCACCCTTCTCATCACTCGCCATGTATACCTGTGAATCATTTTATGCCTGAAGAGGGTATTGGCTATCACCAACCCCCTCCCAGCACAAATGTCCACTAACGCACTCCCATTCTCATCTATCTCAGCAGGCACACCCCACTCACCAACTATTCCATCCACCTTCACATTCCCAACTTTACCATTCATATCACCAATCAAAAACACTCTTTCATTCCTTCCAAACTTTTCCATGCACACTTCTACATTTGTCCAGAACTCTTCTCTCACTCTTCTAGCACGATCTTGCATTGGCGCATACACACACACAATCGCCCACATTTGTATTCCAACTTTCAACTTTACCCACACAATCCTTGACCCAACTGATCCATACTGTCTTATGCTCCTCTTCCATCTTTTACTCACAGCTATACATACTCCTTCCTTTGCCCTCTCATTCTCACCTACTCCTGCACATATACCCCATCCATACTCCCATTCTCTCACACTTTCTCCTCTCCATTTTGTTTCAGTTATTCCACATACATCTACTTTCGCATCCTCAAGCACCTGGACAATCTCTCTCTCTTTCACCTCAACATTCGCTCCCCTTACATTCCAGGTTCCAATTACAATGTCCTTTGTCCGGTCCTTGGTCGTCATCGTTTGGTCAGTCCTTGTCCGAGGCTTATTGTTTGTTTTTTTAGTTAGTTGTTTTCCGGGGAGGGGCACTAACCCTCCGCCAACCCTTTTAGTCGCCTTTTAAGACAAGCAGGGATACTGGGGAAGTATTCTTGAAAACATCCCCTAACCCCAGGGGTAGTACCAATGGAAATTAATGAAAACAGCTGTGGGTGATGCTAGAACATAATTCAAAGACAACTACAGCAATGTAGAAACAAGTTAAATATTGTCTAAAAGTGCAACTTATAAATGATATCCAAAGCCAATGCTACTGAATGAAAATAGACTTTGATAGATCCCCCTGAGAATTAGTTATTAAAGTATCAGTTAATCAGTAATAAGTATGTTTATAGAATGACGGGGAATTGTCCTGACAGGGAACGTCCATATTATGACGGCAAATTGTCGACTTCATGGCGAATTGTCTAGGAACCACATAAACAACCGTTGCTTGCTTCAGTAAAGGTAAGATCTACTGTATACTGTAGTTTTCATGTTTTTTTCTCTTTATTCACTATTAATGTGTTACTTTAAATGTTTAAACATAAGGATATTTCATGTATGTGAGTGCCAAGGTGTGTGTAGGTGAGAGTTTAGGCACATCTGGGAACGTATCCCCATTGACTCCATGTTATAATGGGATTGCTATACGATGCATTGCTTTACGATGGGGTTTTCGGGAACGGAACCCCATCGTATAATGAGGGTTTACTGTAGAAACAAGTGCTGAAATCCGACTCGCAATGGTATGTAATTGCAAATGGAATCACAGCACCCATAGCTCGCTTTGCCAAACGAGGGTAGGCGTGTGTCAATGAACACCAGAATTATTAAAGACTACGAGTTTCTTTGTATGTTTTTTTAAGTTAATGTTGCCAAACGGCATCACGCAATCTCGCTAAATTGTTCTCAATAATTCTGACCTTCACGGACCCCAGATTAAGAACCCCTGCATTAGATCATTTCAGTCTCGTCACAGTACATGGCATTAGATCGTTTCAGTCTCGCCACAGTACATGGCATTAGATCGTTTCAGTCTCGCCACAGTACATGGCATTAGATCGTTTCAGTCTCGCCACAGTACATGGCATTAGATCGTTTCAGTCTCGCCACAGTACATGGCATTAGATCGTTTCAGTCTCGCCACAGTACATGGCATTAGATCGTTTCAGTCTCGCCACAGTACATGGCATTAGATCGTTTCAGTCTCGCCACAGTACATGGCATTAGATCGTTTCAGTCTCGCCACAGTACATGGCATTAGATCGTTTCAGTCTCGCCACAGTACATGGCATTAGATCGTTTCAGTCTCGCCACAGTACATGGCATTAGATCGTTTCAGTCTCGCCACAGTACATGGCATTAGATCGTTTCAGTCTCGCCACAGTACATGGCATTAGATCGTTTCAGTCTCGCCACAGTACATGGCATTAGATCGTTTCAGTCTCGCCACAGTACATGGCATTAGATCGTTTCAGTCTCGCCACAGTACATGGCATTAGATCGTTTCAGTCTCGCCACAGTACATGGCATTAGATCGTTTCAGTCTTGCCACAGTACATGGCATTAGATAGGTTCAGTCTTGCCACAGTACACCCAAAAACAGTAATTTTCTCCCACGCATTAGCCGAAGTAGCGGCCAGTGAGCGACTGGAGGATCGAGCACCCCACATCCAATACCATTACCCCAACCACACTGAAAGCGTTGTTGGACAGATGCGGAACGACCAAAGCTGGCGATGTTATAGTGTCATGATTGTCGTTATACACTATCAGAACCAGTGGGAGTAAATATATAAAAGTATTTAATGTGTGATACTGTGGTTTTATCAACAACATATGGGAAAGGCATGAAAATGAAAGAACTCCTACAATGTGTTATGTGTTATTGTATATATACTTAAGTCCGATATTATAATGTTACAAATAAGTATAGTCAACAGCATCTCTTAAAAGATGTCTTTTCTTATACAATCTTGTTCCCATCTCCACCATTCATCTCTCTGGGTTCCTGTCTCCACCGTACGCCCCTTTTATCCTCTCGTCCCCCATTCCCACCCTTTGTTAACCAGTATAAACAAAGATAGTGATGAAATGATCCATCAGGTACTGATCATATTACAGTATATGGAGTGGAGGGGAAATTGTGGAGTGCTGTGAAGAGTATGTATGAGGGAGCTTGGGCTACAGTGCCACTGGATTGTGAGCTGAGTGAGTTCTTTAATGTCAATGTGGGACTGAAACACTTGTGTGATGTCCCCATGGCTGTTTAATATATACATGGATGGGGTTGTAAAGGAGGTGCAAGGTAGGGCAGTGGATGTGGGGGTGGCTCTAATGAATGAGGGTGAGATTTGGAAGATTCCGGTGTTGCTGTTTGCTGATGATGCAGTATGTTGAGTGAGGATGAATGGGAGTTGCAAGATTTGGTGAATGAATTTGGGACAATGTGTAGGAGGAGGAATTGGAAAGTTAATGCAAACAAAGGTAAAGTTATGGTGTTTGAGAGGAATGAAGTCACAGAGTGTCCAGTGAGGTTGGATGGTGAGGATATGGAGAATGTGAGTGCATTCAAGTACTTGGGTAGTGTGATGAGTAAGGATGGAACTTTGGGGAATGAAGTGCGTGAAAGGGTACAGCAGGGAAGGCAGGTTGTTGGTACACTGAAAGCAGTGATGAGAAATAGGGAGGTGAGTATGGAAGTTAAGAAGTCACTCCATGACAGTATTGTGATCCCTACCCTGACGTATGGAAGCAAGGCATGGATCTTGCAAAAGGGGAACAAGTCAAGAGTAAGAGCAGTGGAAATGAGTTACTTGAGAGGAGTATGTGCAGTGACGTGGAGGGACAGGTTGACGAATGAAGAAGTGAAGGAACGTTGTGGGGTGGATGTGGATGTGGTTGAGATTTGGAGAAATAACCTCAGGTGGTTTGGATATGTGAAGAGAATGGAGAATGACTAAGAGGGTGTATGTAGGTGAGGTGGAGGGAGGGAGAGGGAGGGGTAGACCGAGGATGAGGTGGAGGGATGGAGTTGAGAGATATATGAGGGAGGGGAGGGTGAGTTGGGGGGAGGGTAGTCAAATGGTGGGTGACAGAGCGACTTGCAGGCGTTTTGTCTGCGGCCACCCATTGGGGGATTAGGACGTAGGGCTATAGATAGATAGATAGGCATTAATTAAACATATGAAACATGCATAACACTCATCTATCGGTGATAATGTTGTGTTGGAAGAGGGAAGCTAGCAGTCTCCTGCTGAGCAGTGTTGCCAGATTCCCAAACCCATATTATCGTACACGGCACGTTAAAATTATCACTTTTGGATCAAAATTATCTCACTCATAAACAAAGGCATTTCTTCACATCTGTTCCAAAATCTTTATGCCTCTATATAATCCTCTTACCAGATCATCACCATTCCCCTTGTACATGATCATCAACACTGAATCCTGTGTTGCCCCATGAGGAGCGAAAGTACCAGGGCCTAGGCAAGTTGGACCTGACATTTAAGATGAGAGTCAGCAGCCTCACTCATCCCTGAGCGGCATTACTTGAGCAATAAACCCCAACCACCCATCTGATATAAACCTGCACTGCCTCAATCCAAATGGAGTGCCTTAATTACCCACTAAATCACCAGGTGCCATCATTTGCTTATATGATTACCACCCACCATAGTAAATGGTTTCCTGGTGTACAGGAAACCATTTGGCTTGTCACACTTCTCTTGTCCACATATACAATTATACTATTCAGCCAATTATCTGGGAAAACACACTCATAAATAATCATATTTATAAAACCAGTAACTATCTTCACTCCTATATCTCATGAGGCCTTCTCCATTTCAGTAGTCAACCCAGACACAGTTGCTGCCTTCCCCAGCTGCATCCCTCCTATTGCCCTGCTCACAGTAGCAGCATCAATCAAAGGCCAACAGCCAAACGCTGGATCTGCTGGCTCCAAACCTTCCCTGTCCCAAACTCATCATTCAACAACCAGGTGTAATGCTCTCTCCAGGCATCTTGAATACCCTCACTGCCCACCACTAACTTTCCTTCAACATTCTTCACACACTGATATCCCAATAGTCCCTCTTCATCTGATTTGCCACCTTAAGTATCATAGTCTTCCTCTGCACATTATTAAGGTTGTCAAGTAAATGTCTCTAAGACTCAGATTTTGCCCTGAAAACCTCTTATCTAGCCCTATGCTTAGCACTAAACTGTGAAACTATTTTTGAACAAGTCAGCCAAGCAGCATAATTTGTATGAAAGTATAGTTCACAAGAAATGAGCTGACAATTATCTTACCTAACTTCTTATACCAAGACGTAGACTCGTCACATACCGAACAAACCACATTTTCTGGCCCTGAGTCGGTCAGTTAATAACCAGCATCGGTCACAAAGCCCTTTCTTTTCACACTCGCTGCACTTAATGTGAAAACTTGAATTTCACTGCCCCCTCATCATTAGCATTTTTTGTTTTTCAATCACTGTCCAACAAAGACACTACCCACATCATGTAACACCTATCGCATTTTATCTGACTGTCCAAATCTTACTCTTGTTCGCATTAAGCTCCCACACCACACAATAAAGTTAGTGCGGAACTGCACACTCAGTTATTATATGAAATGAAGGGCAAGGAAATAAATAAATAAATGCTTCTCCACACAACAACAGTTAACACAACAGCTTAGGCAGGCAGCAGCTGGTATGGGACGTGGGTCATGTGGGTCGGCTTAGATTAAACAACTCTACCAGCGACCAACAAAAGTACAACACAGGAGTTGTAAACAAATGAACCTACGTAGAAATCCACTAGCTAAATGCACCCACTTCCCACTCCGTTTCTTCCGTGCAACTGAGAGATATTAAAATCTATCTATCTATTGCCAGACGCCTCAATCCCATTTGGGGTGCCCACAAACAAATCGCCTTCAAGTCGCCCTGTCCCCCGCCATTTCACTGCCCTGCTCCCAACTCACACCCCCCCCCTCTCATATACCTCTCCACTCCATCCCTCCATCTCATCCTCGGCCTCCCCCTCCCTCTTCCCCCCTCCACCTCACTCATATAAACTCTCTTCGTCAGTCTTTCACCCTCCATCCTCTCCACATGGCCAAACCACCTCAGTGTGTTCCTCATAACGCTTCCTATCACATCCACATCCACACCACAAAGCTCCTTTATATCCTCATTCGTCAGCCCGTCTCTACACGTGACTACACAGGCTCCTCTTAAATAACTCATTTCCAATGCTCTCACTCTTGACTTGTGTCCTTCCAACAATGTCCAAGATTCACTTCCGTACGTTAGAGTTGGTATCACAATACTGTCATGTAGTAACTTTTTCACTTCCATGCTCACTTCCCTGTTTCTTATCACTGCTCTCAAAGAACCAGCAACCTTTCTTCCCTGCTGTACCCTTTCAAGCACTTCACCCTCCAAACCTCCATCCTTACTCATCACACTACCCAAGTACTTAAACGTACTCACATTTTCCAATTCCTCACCATCTAACCTCGTTGTACATTCACTACCTTCACCTCTCTCAAAGACTATCACTTTACTCTTCCCTACATTCACCTTTAGGTTCCGTTTCTCACATACTCTCTCAAACTCATCCACCAAACCTTGCAGCTCCCCTTCGTCTTCACTCAACAACACAGTATCATCTGCAAACAACAGTACAGGGAGTTTCCAAACACAATCCTCTCTCACCAGGGCCACTCCAACATCCACTACCCTACCTTGTGCCTCTTTTATTACCCCATCCATGTACACATTGAACAACCATAGAGACATGACACATCCCTGTTTCAAACCAACTTTCAAAGAGAAAAATTCACTTAGTTCACCATCTACACGCACTGCAGCCTTCGCACCATCGTACATACTCTTCACAGCATTCAACAACTTCCCATCTACTCCATATATTCTTAACACTTTCCACAATCCTTGTCTATCCACCCTGTCATATGCTTTCTCCAAATCCATGAAAGCCGCATACAACTTCTTTCCCTTCTCTAGAAACTTTTCCACTAAAGATCTAAGAATGAATATCTGATCTACACAACCTCTTCCCTTCCTAAAGCCTCCCTGTTCTTCTCCAACTAATTTCTCTGTTCTTTCTCTAACTCTGTATATAAGTATCCTACCATACACTTTTCCTATTATACTAAGAAGACAAATGTCCCTATGATTACCACACACTTCTTTTTCCCCTTTTCCTTTGTACAAGGGAATAATTATACCTGACTTCCAATCCTCTGGGACTCTACCTTCCTCCCAGGCCAATCTGCACATCTTCCACATCCATTCTACTACTATCTCTGCCAGATGCTTCAGCACTTCACCACACACTCCATAATTCCTGGGGCTTTCCCTGATTTAACTTTCTTCATTGCTTCCGCAACTTCTATCCTACTGATTTCTTCCTGTCTTCTCACCTCCCTCCTTCTCCCAGCCATTCCCCAGCCACTTATACTCGCATTACTTCCATCCTCTACGTTCAACAATTCCTTAAAGTGTTCTCTCCATCTGCTCACTTTTTCTCCCTTCTCCACTAGTAATCTACCATTTTTATCTTTCACTCCCCTGCTAACTTCACTTCCACCCTGTCTTACTCTTTTCACTTCTCTCAAGAACATTTTCTTACAGTCCCTCCACTTTACACTCAAATTCCTTTCAAATTCCTCATCCACTCTCTTCTTACTCTCTCTTACTAATCTTTTCACCTCTCTCTTCCTTTCCACATATAACTCTCTCTTCCGCCTCTCAACTTCTTCCACGCCCCTATTTCTCACCCATTCATTGTATGCTTTCTTCTTTTGTGCCACAGCCTGTTTCACCTCTTCAGTCCACCACGCTGTTCCTTGCACCCCCCTCCTCCTTCTCTTCCTTCCACACACCACATCACATGCTGTACATATTTCTTCTGTAAATATCTTACACACACCTTCCACGTCTCCCATCTGCTCCAATTCATATTTGCCCAATCATTCCTCCACTTCTCTCTTATACTCTGCCTTTTTCTCATCCTCTTGTAACCTTTCCACTCTCCTTGCAACTACTCCTTCCTCTCGTCTTTCCCTTCTTCTATTCCTCCATCTCACTTGCATCCTAATTCTGGCCACCACCAAGTAGTGGTCAGAAAGTCCACTCCCCCAACCTCTATACACTCTTGCATCCTTTACACATCTTCGCATCCTTTCATCCACACACACATAATCAATCATTGCCTTCCTTTCATTCAGTTCACCCCCTACCCTTCTCATCACTCGCCATGTATACCTGTGGATCATTTTATGCCTGAAGAGGGTATTGGCTATCACCAACCCCCTCCCAGCACAAATGTCCACTAACGCACTCCCATTCTCATCTATCTCGGCAGGCACACCCCACTCACCAACTATTCCACCCACCTTCACATTACCAACTTTACCATTCATATCACCTATCAAAAACACTCTCTCATTCCTTCCAAACTTTTCCATGCACACTTCCACATTTGTCCAGAACTCTTCTCTCACTCTTCTAGCACGATCTTGCGTTGGCGCATACACACACACAATCGCCCACATTTGTATTCCAACTTTCAACTTTACCCACACAATCCTTGACCCAACTGTTCCATACTGTCTTATGCTCCTCTTCCATCTTTTACTCACAACTACACATACTCCTTCCTTTGCCCTCTCATTCTCACCTACTCCTGCACATATACCCCATCCATACTCCCATTCTCTCACACTTTCTCCTTTCCATTTCAATTCAGTAATTCCACATACATCCACTTTTGCACCCTCAAGCACCTGCACAATCTCTCTCTCTTTCACCTCATCATTCGCTCCTCTTATATTCCATGTACTCATTACCAAGTCCTTTGTCCGGTCCTGGGTCGTCATCGTTTGGTCAGTCCTTGTCCAAGGCTTCTTGTTTGTTTTTTTATTAGTTGTTTTCCGGGGAGGGGCACTAACCCTCCGCCAACCCTTTTAGTCGCCTTTTACGACAAGCAGGGATACTGGGGGAGTATTCTTGAAAACCCCCCTACCCCCAGGGGGGGTGAATAATTAAGAGAAAAATTAAATCTTTGTGTTATTCCACGATGGTTACTTCCCCCTGCCCGAAATTGGGACTCTGCTATTGTTCGAGATATTTTTATGGCTCTCTGGAATGTACCTACATCTTTAGGTGGTAAAACAGATCTAGATGATGATGATGATAACAATGTTCAATTGTAAATAACATTCAATAAAGTTTGTTTCATTTAACCTGGCCTCCCCATCACCCCTTACAGCCAGCCCAGTCCACAGGCAAAACAGACAGAGAAAAAGGGCATAATATACCACATTAAAACCACCACCATCATCATCATCACCCACCTCTCTCCACACAAGCGTGCATGCACACATACATACATACACATTATGAAGGCAGAACGACAGAATAAAAACAACGTAAAATGATTGAATGTGGCATATGCTAACATAAATGGCTTAACCTCAGCAATGCTGGAAATCAACAATTTCTTGACGGTAAATGAGACCGATATTATGTGCTTCGTAGAGACCAAGCTATTTGTTCTAAGATGTTTAGTGGAGAAGTATCTAGAGAAGAGAAAGAAAGTGTATGCTGCCTTCATGGACTTGGAAAAAGCTTATGACAGAATAGATAGGCAAGGTATGTGGAAGGTATTAAGAATATATGGAGTGGAGGGGAAATTATTGAGTGCTGTGAAGAGTATGTACGAGGGAGCTAGGGCAACGGTGCGAGTGGATGGTGAGCTGAGTGAGTTCTTTAATATCAATGTGGGACTAAAACAGTTCTGTGATGTCTCCATGGCTGTTTAATATATACATGGATGGGGTTGTAAAGGAGATGCAAGGTAGGCCGGTGGATGTGGGGGTGGCTCTAATGAATGAGGGTGAGATTTGGAAGATTCCGGTGTTGCTCATTGCTGATGATGCAGTATGTCGAGTGAGGATGAATGGGAGTTGCAAGATTTGGTGAATGAATTTGGGACAATGTGTAGGAAGAGGAATTGGAAAGTTAATGTAAACAAAAGTAAAGTTATGGTGTTTGAGAGGAATGAAGTCACAGAGTATGCAGTGAGGTTGGATGGTGAGGATATGGAGAATGTGAGTGCATTCAAGTACTTGGGTAAAGTGATGAGTAAGGATGGAACTTTGGGGAATGAAGTGCATGAAATGGTACAGCAGGGAAGGCAGGTTGTTGGTACACTGAAAGCAGTGATGAGAAATAGGGAGGTGAGTATGGAAGTTAAGAAGTCACTCCATGATAGTATTGTGATCCCTACCCTGACGTATGGAAGCAAGGCGTGGATCTTGCAAAAGGGGAACAAGTCAAGAGTCAGAGCAGTGGAAATGAGTTACTTGAGAGGAGTATGTGCAGTGACGTGGAGGGACAGGTTGATGAATGAAGAAGTGAAGGAACGTTGTGGGGTGGATGTGGATGTGGTTGAGAAGATTAGGAGAAATAACCTGAGGTGGTTTGGACATGTGAAGAGAATGGAGAATGACTAAGAGGATGTATGTAGGTGAGGTGGAGGGAGGGAGAGGGAGGGGTAGACCGAGGATGAGGTGGAGGGATGGAGATGAGAGATATATGAGGGAGGGGAGGGTGAGTTGGGGGAGGGTAGTCAAATGGTGGGTGACAGAGCGACTTGGAGGCGTTTTGTGTGCGGCCACCCTTTGCGGGATTAGGCCGTCGGGCTATAGATAGATAGATAGACATTCATTAAACATATGAAACATGTATAACACTCATCTATCGGTGGTAATGTTGTGTTGGAAGAGGGAAGCTAGCAGTCTCCTGCTGAGCAGTGGTGCCAGATTCCCAAACCCATATTATCGTACACGGCACGTTAAAATTATCACTTTTTCATCAAAATTATCTCACTCATAAACAAAGGCATTTTTCACATCTGTTCCAAAATCTTTATGCCTCTATAATATCCTCTTTCCAGATCATCACCATTCCCCTTGTACATCATCATCAACACTGAATCCTGTGTTGCCCCATGAGGAGCGTAAGTGCCCGGGGCTAGGCAAGTTGGACCTGACATTTAAGATGAGAGTCAGCAGCCTCACTCATCCCTCAGTGGCATTACTTGAGCATTAAACCCCAACCACCCATCTCATATAAACCTGCACTGCCTCAATCCAAATGGAGTGCCTTAATTACCCACTAAATCACCAGGTGCCATCATTTGCTTATATGATTACCACCCAGCATAGTAAATGGTTTCCTGGTGTACAGGAAACCATTTGCCTTGTCACACTTCTCTTGCCCACATATACAATTACACTATTCAGCCAATTATCTGGAAAAACACACTCATAAATAATCATATTTATAAAACCTGTAACTATCTTCACTCCTATATCTCATGAGGCCTTCTCCATTTCAGCAGTCAACCCAGACACAGTTGCTGCCTTCCCCACCTGCATCCCTTCTATTGCCCTGCTCACAGTAGCAGCATCAAGCAAAGGCCAACAGCCAAACGCTGGATCTGCTGGCTCCAAACCTTCCCTGTCCCAAACTCATCATTCAACAACCAGTTGTAATGCTCTCTCCACGCATCTTGAATATCCTCACTGCCCACCACTACCTTTCCTTCAACATTCTTCACACACTGATATCCCAATATTCCCTCTTCATCTGATTTGCCACCTTAAGTATCATAGTCTTCCTCTGCACATTATTAAGGTTGTCAAGTAAATGTCTCTGAGACTCAGATTTTGCCCTGAAAACCTCTTATCTACCCCTATGCTTGCCACTAAACTGTGAAACTATTTTTGAACAAGTCAGCCAAGCAGCATAATTTCTATGAAAGTATAGTTCACAAGAAATGAGCTGACAATTATCTTACCTAACTTCTTATACCAAGACGTAGACTCGTCACATACCGAACAAACCACATTTTCTGGCCCTGAGTCGGTCAGTTAATAACCAGCATCGGTCACAAAGCCCTTTTCACACTCGCTGCACTTAATGTGAAAACTTGAATTTCACTGCCCCCTCATCATTAGCATTTCTAGTTTTTCAATCACTGTCCAACAAAGACACTACCCACATCATGTAACAACTAACACATTTTATCTGACTGTCCAAATCTTACTCTTGTTCGCATTAAGCTCCCACACCACACAATAAAGTTAGTGCGGAACTGCACACTCAGTTATTATATGAAATGAAGGGCAAGGAAATAAATAAATAAATGCTTCTCCACACAACAACAGTTAACACAACAGCTTAGGCAGGCAGCAGCTGGTATGGGACGTGGGTCATGTGGGTCGGCTTAGATTAAAGAACTCTACCAGCGACCAACAAAAGTACAACACAGGAGTTGTAAACAAATGAACCTACGTGGAAATCCACTAGCTAAATGCACCCACTTCCCACTCTGTTTCTTCCGTGCAACTGAGAGATATTAACATGCTGGTGAATAATTAACAGAAAAATTAAATCTTTGTGTTATTGCACGATGGTTACTTCCCTCTGCCCGAAATTGGGACTCTGCTGTCGTTCCAGATATTTTTCTGGCTCCCTGGAATGTACCTACATCTTTAGGTGGTAAATCAGATCTGGATGATGACGATGATAACAATGTTGAATTGTAAATAACATTCAATAAAGTTTGTTTCATTTAACCTGGCCTCCCCATCACCCCTTACAGCCAGCCCAGTCCACAGGCAAAACAGACAGAGAAAAAGGGCATAATACAGTATAAGTCCCATTATTCGGCATCTATGGGACCAGGATGATGCCGAGAAATTAGATTTGCCGAATAATCAAAAACCTACCCACTCAGTACTTTAAATATATTGGTGAACACTTATCGCCACTTATGGTATGGTATTACAACTGTGTTTGGAGAGAGTACTGTATACTGTACAATACTGCAATCAATACAGTACTATACCTAAATCTGAAATATATATATATATATATATATATATTAGTGAACATATACAAGGGTAATGACACAGTAGGCCTACAAGTCAAATAACACTTCCTGGATGGCCGAAATCATACGGAATATGACCTACCAGCTCAGTACATCACTTGTATTGGTGAACTCATCACTACTTATATTATTACAAATATGTTTGGAGTGAGTACTGTATACAGTACTTTTTCCAAACAAAATAAAATAGTCGGAAAATTGCATAAAATAAAGTAAAGGGATCTGAATTGGTAAGGTCTTTCTGATGAAAGTTATCTATCTATCTATCTATCTATTGCCAGACGCCTCAATCCCGTTTGGGGTGGCCACAAACAAATCGCCTCCAAGTCGCCCTGTCCCCCGCCATTTCACTCCCCTGCTCCCAACTCACACCCCCCTCTCTCATATACCTCTCCACTCCATCCCTCCATCTCATCCTCAGCCTCCCCCTCCCACTCGCTCACATACACTCTCTTCGTCAGTCTTTCACCCTCCATCCTCTCCACATGGCCAAACCACCTCAGTGTGTTCCTCATAACGCTTCCTATCACATCCACATCCACAACGCTCCTTTATATCCTCATTCGTCAGCCTGTCTCTCCACGTGACTCCACAGACTCCTCTTAAATAACTCATTTCCACTGCTCTCACTCTTGACTTGTGTCCTTCCAACAACGTCCAAGCTTCACTTCCGTACGTTAGAGTTGGTATCACAATAATGTCATGTAGAAACTTTTTCACTTCCATGCTCACTTCCCTGTTTCTTATCACTGCTTTCAAGGAACCAGCAACCTTTCTTCCCTGCTGTACCCTTTCAAGCACTTCACCCTCCAAACCTCCATCCTTACTCATCACACTACCCAAATACTTAAACGTACTCACATTTTCCAATTCCTCACCATCTAACCTCGTTGTACATTCACTACCTTCACCTCTCTCAAAGACTATCACTTTACTCTTCCCTACATTCACCTTTAGGTTCCGCTTCTCACATACTCTCTCAAACTCATCCAACAAGCCTTGCAGCTCCCCTTCGTCTTCACTCAACAACACAGTATCATCTGCAAACAACAGTACAGGGAGTTTCCAAACACTATCCTCTCTCACCAGGGCCACTCCAACATCCACTACCCTACCTTGTACCTCTTTTATTACCTCATCCATGTACAGATTGAACAACCATGGAGACATGACACATCCCTGTTTCAAACCAACTTTCAAAGAGAAAAATTCACTTAGTTCACCATCTACACGCACTGCAGCCTTAGCACCATCATACATACTCTTCACAGCATTCAACAACTTCCCATCTACTCCATATATTCTTAACACTTTCCACAATCCTTGTCTATCCACCCTGTCATATGCTTTCTCCAAATCCATGAAAGCCGCATACAACTTCTTTCCCTTCTCTAGAAACTTTTCCACTAAAGATCTAAGAATGAATATCTGATCTACACAACCTCTTCCCTTCCTAAAGCCTCCCTGTTCTTCTCCAACTAATTTCTCTGTTCTTTCTCTAACTCTGTATATAAGTATCCTACCATACACTTTTCCTATTATACTAAGAAGACAAATGCCCCTATGATTACCACACACTTCTTTTCCCCTTTTCCTTTGTACAAGGGAATAATTATACCTGACTTCCAATCCTCTGGGACTCTACCTTCCTCCCAGGCCAATCTGCACATCTTCCACATCCATTCTACTACTATCTCTCCCCCATGCTTCAGCATTTCACCACACTCTCCATCAATTCCTGGGGCTTTCCCTGATTTAACTTTCTTCATTGCTTCCGCAACTTCTATCCTACTGATTTCTTCCTGTCTTCTCACCTCCCTCCTTCTCCCAGCCATTCCCCAGCCACTTATACTCGCATTACTTCCATCCTCTACGTTCAACAATTCCTTAAAGTGTTCTCTCCATCTGCTCACTTTTTCTCCCTTCTCCACTAGTAATCTACCATTTTTATCTTTCACTCCCCTGCTAACTTCACTTCCACCCTGTCTTACTCTTTTCACTTCTCTCAAGAACATTTTCTTACAGTCCCTCCACTTTACACTCAAATTCCTTCCAAATTCCTCATCCACTCTCTTCTTACTCTCTCTTACTAATCTTTTCACCTCTCTCTTCCTTTCCACATATAACTCTCTCTTCCGCCTCTCAACTTCTTCCACGCCCCTATTTCTCACCCATTCATTGTATGCTTTCTTCTTTTGTGCCACAGCCTGTTTCACCTCTTCAGTCCACCATGCTGTTCCTTGAACCCCATCCTCTTTCTCTTCCTTCCACACACCACATCACATGCTGTACATATTTCTCCTGTAAATATCTTACACACACCTTCCACGTCTCCCATCTGCTCCAATTCATATTTGCCCAATCGTTCCTCCACTTCTCTCTTATACTCTGCCTTTTTCTCATCTTCTTGCAACCTTTCCACTCTCCTTGCAACTACTCCTTCCTCTCGTCTTTCCCTTCTTCTATTCCTCCATCTCACTTGCATCCTAATTCTGGCCACCACCAAGTAGTGGTCAGAAAGTCCACTCCCCCAACCTCTATACACTCTTGCATCCTTTACACATCTTCGCATCCTTTCATCCACACACACATAATCAATCATTGCCTTCCTTTCATTCAGTTCACCCCCCACCCTTCTCATCACTCGCCATGTATACCTGTGGATCATTTTATGCCTGAAGAGGGTATTGGCTATAACCAACCCCCTCCCAGCACAAATGTCCACTAACGCACTCCCATTCTCATCTATCTCGGCAGGCACACCCCACTCACCAACTATTCCATCCACCTTCACATTACCAACTTTACCATTCATATCACCAATCAAAAACACTCTCTCATTCCTTACAAACTTTTCCATGCACACTTCCACATTTGTCCAGAACTCTTCTCTCACTCTTCTAGCACGATCTTGCGTTGGCGCATACACACACACAATCGCCCACATTTGTATTCCAACTTTCAACTTTACCCACACAATCCCTGACCCAACTGATCCATACTGTCTTATGCTCTTCTTCCATCTTTTACTCACAACTATACACACTCCTTCCTTTGCCCTCTCATTCTCATCTACTCCTGCACATATACCCCATCCATACTCCCATTCTCTCACACTTTCTCCTCTCCATTTTGTTTCAGTTATTCCACATACATCCACTTTCGCACCCTCAAGCACCTGGACAATCTCTCTCTCTTTCACCTCATCATTCGCTCCTCTTACATTCCATGTACTCATTACCAAGTCCTTTGTCCGGTCCTGGGTCGTCATCGTTTGGTCAGTCCTTGTCCGAGGCTTCTTGTTTGTTTTTTTAGTTATATTACTATTTGCATCAATGCAAGGAGAGTACTGATGGAAACAGTAATGTATTCCATGAACCCCTTAATAACCTCCGACATTGAACAACCCTTTACAGTACCGATGTCGAGTTAGTGAGCTATGGAGTCAGAGGGTCAGTTAATCTCAGATGTTGTCGCCCATTTGGTAAATGCACCGTAACTTTATTAATTCTCCAGTCAATCATAGCGAATCATAGCATGCGTTTAGGGAGCTAAATAACACATTTCTAGGTGCACCAGACGATTATCTTCACATCTTATAAGAAAATGGAAGAAATTAAATCCCTCCCTGAGTACGTAAAGTTCTTCCATTCTTCTGAAATCAATTTATTTTTCTTAAAGATGGGAAGATAATCGTCTGGCTCACCTAGCAATGTGTTATTTAGCTTCCTAAATCCATGTTATGATTCGCTATGAGTCATGGAAAGATTGATAAAGTTACGGTCTATTTACCAAATGGGCGAAAACATCTGAGATTAACCGACCGCCTAACTGCTTGGAATCGTAGCGTAGTCATGCAAACATACCAGTGACCTTCATTCCCTCCCCATAATTGTTCAGTTTTCTTTATAGCTCACACTCACTTAACATCACTGACATCGGTACTGTAAAAGGTTGTTCAATGTCGGAGGCTATTAAGGGGTTAATGGGATATATTACTATTTGCATCAATGCTCTCTCTTTCACGTTAAGCACAAAAACAAACAAAAGAATGAGCACTAAATGTACGTTTAACTTTCATCAGAGAGACCTTAGCAATTCATATTCCTCCAGATTATTTTTAAGTATTTTTCTGACTTTAGGTTACGTTAGGTTTGGTTAAATACAGTTAAACTCGGTTAGGTTAGGTTCAGTTAAACAGGACAGTCCCTTCCACCATTATGCTGAGGAATAAAAATACTAGAGCTGTCACAGCCGTACAGCTAAAAACAACGGGGAAACTGATTTAACAAGCAACATTTATTTATGGGTAATGCAGTACAGTGTCGTGGGCTACTCAATTACCGGTAAGTCATTTTCAGGAAGGCATCAACAATGAAAGAATTTCAAGAATTAGCGTGGGGGCTTGGAACGTAACCCTCGCTAATTTGGTGGGGGTGGTTACTGTAGTGTATGATACTGTGCAATATTGTAATCAATACAGTACTATACCTGAATCTGAATAAAAATATAAAAATTAGTGAACATACAGAAGTGTAATGAAACATTAGGCCTACAATCCACAGATATCACTTCCTAGACTGCCGAGATGATTCCGGACATATGCCGAAAAATCAAAGATTTTCGCAAATGGGACTATTTCTCAAAACTGCCGAAATGTCGGCTCTACCGAACAATCAGCTGCAGAATAATAGGACTTTTACTGTACTTGACAAATGTAAGCAAGAACCCAAGTTGTATCATATGTTTGTTAATGGCAAACTGAAACAAAAGGAAGGAATCAACAAACTGAAAGTAGAAGGAAAGGTCTATAAAGATGCGGCAATGCAAGTTGAAATGATGAACAAAAGTTTCAAATAGGTTTTCGCTTAAGAAAGTGATTTCGTGGAGGGGGAGGGAGTGACTAGAATTGTTGTGATAAAAGATGTAAAAGTGGAAGTGAAGGAAGTGTATAAATTACTGGAAATTCAAGATGTAAGGAAACCCCAGGGCTGGGCAGAATCACTAACTGGGTACTGAAGGGATGCAGAGAACAACTGGCAGATAAAATTTACAGTTAAATTGTGTGTTCTCTGGAAGAAGTGCCAAGAGAATGGAAGAGGACCAATGTGGTATGGCAGAATCCCGATTTAAGACAAAACAAAACAACGATCTTACAATAACAAAGGCATATCATTTCTCCCATAATTACTTAATACCACGGTAATACCAAACCACTCAATTGCACGAGAGAAACTGTGGGAAACGGGTGTGTTAAGGTATTGTATTTCAAGATACAACTCGTGTGTTATGCTTTTGTTGGTCACTGATTGGCTTCCTCGACCCAATCCAACCCACGTGACCCATGTCACATATCACCTGCCACAGCCTGCCTCACTGTTGTGTAGACAGTCGCTGTCATCAGAAGTTTATTTGCTTTATTCCTTCCTCCTCATTTCCTCTCAGAACTCTGAGCACATACTTTCAAAGTAACTTTAGTTATGCCTAAACACCATGAAAGTGCTATGAACACAAGAAAAGCATTTATTCGAAATGAAACTAAAATTGTTGGACAAAGTGGCATGTGGTGTGGCAGCTTAAATGCAAATGATCAGACAGATATGACTCAGGTGTGTTTACGATATGGATAGTTCTCTTTGTTGGAAAAAAAAGTTAATGATGAAGGAGCAGTAAAATTCAGGTTTTCACCTTTAGTGCAGCATGTAAAAAGAAAAAGGGGGGGAGAGGGTTTTGTGCCTGATGTTTATCATGAACTGATGATCTTTGGTCGAGATAATTCGCATCTTACGATATGTCAAGACACTAGGTGTTTACATACAGAGTTAGGTAAAAATAACGTGGGTTCAGTTCCTGTGAATTATGCTGCCATACAAATAATACTGCTTTGCTGACTTGCTTATTATTCACGATTACTGCATTCGTGTACTGTCTCTGAGAAGTGAGAAATACGCAATCACTCGATGATGACAACTTCTTCATAGCATTTGGTTTCCTTTACTGTTGACCACTAATGGCTTTCAAAAATAGTTTCACACTGTTTTTTTTTTCTTTTCTTTTCTTTTTTTAAGCACCAAAAGTAATCCTGATGAAATATGTCTGATGCTGGTATGCCATTGGTCACAAGCTGATTAGGTCAAAAGTTTTTTGCTTGATTGGTAATGAGGACATTCAAGAGGCTTAGTGGCAATCCTTGCAGATTCAAATTTTTATGGGGAGTATTAGGGGCAATACTAATCAGTCAGGTTAGAATGCAGTTTGCAGTGATGTGTCCAATCGGTGAGATCGTATCTAAACACACTGTCTTGGCTGTCTTAACCCCTTGATCATGGGGCGTCACTTTCGTGACGCTTGGGAGCAAGGGATCATACCGCTGTGCGTCGCTTTTGTGATTCTGTGTTATTTTGAATTCACCCGGGCTTCCAAGTGGGGGCTTGTATCATCTATCGGTACTGCCAATGTCCAACACTAGTCAGCACTCCTAATCTCATCTGTACTCCCATCCATTGTTGACAATTTAGCCATTTCTCCCCGTTCTTGACTCCCCACCCAACCCCCCCACCAATACCCAATCCACACGCCAGCCCGGCCGTGCTACGCTAAGTAAATATTACCAGGAATTTTTAACTGATTTCATCCATTGAAATAAGCCCTATGTCCTATTCTTATACCAAATAATATATACAAGAAAGAAATAAGGTAAGTGAGAGTGCCATACACCTGGAATTGGCTAATTATCACCTGACAACACCTCACGTGCACTCGTTCGCTAATTTTCGCTGTTTTTTTCCCCTTGAAATATGCCGTATAATCTATTTTCGTAATAAATATACATGTAAGGAGGGAAGGGAGAAGCCTAAGTGATATTTACATTCACCTGGAACTACCTAATTTATAATGTATTGTCTAGATTTCCTGCCAATCATATCAGTGCTAGACAAAGCTGTTTCAAGATATAACATTGGTAGCTCTGAATATATATATCTCCTAAGTAGGCCTCTAATCTATTTTCGTAATAAATATACATGTAAGGAGGGAAGGGAGCAACCTAAGTGATATTTACATTCACCTGGAACTACCAAATTTATAATGTATTGTCTAGATTTCCTGCCAATCATATCAGTGCTAGACTTAGCTGTTTCAAGAAGTAATATTGGTAACTCTGAATAACCCCTAGCAGGCCTCTACGCTGGTGGTCCTCCGTTATCACTCAGTTCTCTCTCAACTTCCGAAGCGAGAGTACGTATGTTTCTTCTTGCTGACTTCAAGGCCTTTTTTCACCCCCATGCAAATGGCCCTGTGACCTTTACCCCTTACTAAACCTCGTGTGGAAAGAGGTAAAGGGCTGACAATTGATAAAAGAGTGACTACGATCTTTCTATTGAGTAAAACAGTGCAAGTGGAATTGTAAATAATGTGTAAATAATGTGTAAACAGCAAATGAAAGTAATGAATGTAAATATACGTGAACAATGGAAAATAGTTTTATAAGTTATTTCAAGTGACAGTGCACAACACAGTGTAAATAAAATAGAAATGTAAATAACGTAAATAAAATAGAGAACGTAAATAGAAATGTAAATGAGTAGTATTATAAGAATACGAGTATATACCCTAGGAGTAATGAAAGTGAAAGTTTCACTCTAGCATGTCTGAATGCTATGAGTTATGAGAGTGAAGATGAAAGTGACATTCACTCTCAATGCCAGTATACAGGACGAGAAAGTGAATGCTACGTATTTTACTGAAAGAAATTGAATCCCTACAGTGACAATAAACTAATACTACTGAAGAAAACTTATGGATAAAGACTATAGATATATATAAGTGTTATATAGTAATAGAAATATGAAGTGTGAGGGGTTTTATGAATAATAAATGACAGACTACCAAGAGCGAACTAGTGCCAGTGCGACGATCAGACGCGCTCGTAATTTACATTGCTTTTAGTGTTTTTTTTTAGTATGGATCCCAAACTACTTGAAAATTGTAGAATAGTGTTTATAGTGTTTGTATCTGGCTGTGGTAATCATATTACGGGTTGTCGGGAAGTGTAAAGTGGAGACTTCGTTACCCTACTTCAGAGGTCTCCACAAGTCCTACGGTAACCGACGAAGGCTCAACAATCATTCCAGGAGAAAGCTGAAGGTATGTGCCATAAGCATATATAATTTTATTATTCTAGGACTAATAACTGATTTTTGGCAAATATTTTTGAGAGTCTGTCGGAGCCCAAATAACCCCGCGGCACACGCAAGTTATTGGTAAACAAGCCCGCGGTGTAGGGGTTAAGGCAGGCGTATTTGTAATAATCTATCTATATTTTTAACGAAAAACAGGAGGCTCCTAGAACCTAAACCCCTACTTTACATGTAAATATATGTCACGTTTCAGCACTAACTTGATTTTGCACGAGGTTCTGCATAACCTATCTCGTGCTGTATGAAGACTCTACTGTACCAATTTGTTAGGGAGGAAACAAAGAAGAACCTCTGAATCATAGACCAGTGTTCTTGGCCACCATAGACGCAAAATTGTTCGAGAGAATCACGAAAGACAGATGGATAAAATATCTGGAGGAGATGGAGATTTTAGAAGAAAGTTAGTTTGGATTCAGATGTGAAAGGTGTGTGTTTCCAACCTGTTTAGCTTCTACTCAAGGGTGATAGACGTGCTATAGGAAAGGGGTAGTTGAGTGAACAGTGTGTATTTAGATCTCGAGAAAGCCTTTGACAAGGTAACCCATTGCAACTAATGTGGAAATTGGAGCACACAAGACTGAAGGGGAACTTTCTGGAGTGGTTGAGAGACTTCTTGTGAGACTGACTAATGAGAATATTCATAAAGAACAGTAATGCAAGTCTCTTTGCTGATGATGTGAAGATCATGAGGAAAGTAGAAGTTGAACAAGACTGTAAAATGCTGCAGGAGAACCTGGATAGGAATCATGATTGGAGCCACATGAGGGAAATAAAAATTCAACGCAAAAAAATGAACAATACTAGAAATGGGTCTATCTATCTCTTGCCAGATGCCTGAATCCCGTTTGGGGTGGCCACAAACAAATCGCCTCCACGTTGCCTTGTCCCCGGAATTTCATCGCCCTGATACCAGCTAACACACCCCTCTCTCTTATACTTCTCCATTCCATCCCTCCATCTCATTCTTAGCTTTCCCCTCCCTCTCCCCCCCTTCCACCTCACTCACATACACTCTCCTCGTCACTCTCTCACTCTCCATCCTCTCCACATGGCCAAACTACCTCAATGTGTTTCTCCCAACACTCCCTATCACATCCACATCCACATCACAATGCTCCTTCACTTCCTCATTTGTCAGTCTGTCTCTCCATGTGACTCCACAGGCTCCTCTTAAATAACTTATTTCCACTGCTCTCACTCTTGACCTGCGTCTCTCCAACAACATCCAAGCTTCATTTGCATAGTGTTACAGTTGGTATCACAATACTGTCATGTACTGTAGTAGCTTTTTCACTTCCATGCTCACCTCCCTATTTCTCATCACTGCTTTCAGTGAACCAACAACCTTCCTTCCCTACTGTACCCTTTCAAGCACTTCACCCTCTAAACTTCCATTCTCACTAACCACACTACCCAAGTACCTCAATGCACTCACTTTCTCCATATCCTCACCATCCAACCTCACTGTACATTCTGTGACTTCATTCCTCTCAAACACCATAACTTTACTTTTGTTTACATTAACTTTCAGCTTCCTCCTCCCACACACTGTCCCAAATTCATTCACCAAACCTTGCAACTCCAATTCATCTTCACTCAACAATACTGTATCATCAGCAAACGGTAACACTGGAATCTTCCAAATCTAACCATCATTCATTAGAGCTACCGCCATATCCACTGCCCAACCTTGCAGACATCACACAACCCTGTTTCAGTCCCACATTCAGATCAAAGAACTCACTCAGCTCACCATCCACTCGCACTGTAGCCCTAGCTAATTCGTACATACTCTTCACAGCACTTAACAATTTCCTATCCACTCCATATATTCTTAATACCTTCCACATACCTTGCCTATCTATTCTGTCATAAGCTTTCTCCAAGTCCATGAAGGCACCATACACTTTCTTTCCTTTCTCTAGATACTTCTCCACAAAACATCTTAGAACAAATATCTCATCTACACACCCTTTTCCTTTCCTAAATCCCCCTCGTTCTTCTCCAACTACCTCCTCTGTCATATGCCTAACCCTATCAATGAGTATTCTACCATATATTTTACCAGTCACACTAAGAAGGCAAATAACACTATGGTTACCACATACTTCTCTCCCCTTTTCCTTTGTATAAAGGAACAATTATACCTGATTTCCAGTCCTCCGGAACCCTTCCCTCTTCCCAAGCCAATCTACACAACTTCCTTAACCACCCCACAACAATCTCGCCCCCATACCTCAGCTTCTCACCACACACTCCATCAATTCCTGGGGCCTTTCCCAACTCGATATTCTTCATTGCTTCCACTACTTCCCTCCTACTGATCTCGTCCTCCCTCCTCTCATCTCTTCTTCTCCCAGCCATTCCCCAACCACATACACTCTCACTGCTCTCACTCTCTACATTCAACAAATCCTCAAAGTGCTCTTTCCATCTCCTCAATTTCTCTCTCTTCTCCACCAACAATCTATTATTCCTATCTTTCACTCCTCTACTATTTCCCCTTTCACACAGCCTTACTTTCTTTAACTCCTTCCAAAACAATTTCTTACTCTCCCTCCATTTCACACTTACATTCCTCCCAAACTCTTCATCTACTTTCTTCTTACTCTCCTTCACTAGTCTCTTCACCTCCCTTCTCCTACTCACATATACCTAACTCCTCTCTCTCATCTTCTCCCCTACCTCTACTTACTAACCATTCACTATATGCCTTCTTCTTTTGTTCCACAGCTCATTTCACCTCATCATTCCACCAAGCTGTCCCTTGCACACCCTTGCATCTCCTCCTCACTCCACAAACCACCTCACATGCCGCGCCTATCTCTTCCGTGAATATTTTACGTCTTCCATCCCTTCCATCTGCTCTAGCTCATACCTTCCCAATCTGTCTTCCAATATGCTCTTATACTCTGACATTTTCTCACTAACTTCCAAACTCTCCACTCTTCTCACAGGAGCTGTTTCCTCCTATCTTCTTTTTATGGGGTGGGGCAGTAACCCACCACCAACCCTTTTAGTCGCATCGTACCACAAGCAGGGATACTGGGGGAGTATTCTTGAAACCACCCTACCCCCAGGGGGGAGTGGTATCATATATTTTAGCTTGAAAACTTGCCGTTGACGGGCTCCTAGAACCCAACAAATATTTTATCATTAGCTACGTGTTCCATTATACGACTATGCCAAATTGAACCTGACTGCTCGTATCCTTGGGGCCTCCCTGTATCAGGCAAACTGTAACAGCTACAGAAAAAGGTAAAGATACATAAGACTCACCAACTCATCCTCTTTCAAATAAAAGTATCCCCTCGTCTCCACGTGGTCCCGTCAATGAGTAAGGATAAATTAAAGTTCAATGGGTGATGGGAAGACGCTATACAAGTCGACCAGCTTTGCTCGCACCTAAAATCGTGACAGCTATACAAGTCGACTGGCGCATTGCGGATATACATTTTTTTTTCTCTCTCTCTCTCTCTCTCATTTTCCCTAATACTTTCTATTTCCTCATCTCCCACACTTTTGCTGAAAACTTTTTAGCTACTTCTATCATTCCTCATTTCACACTGATCACTAGACCTAATACATTATGCCACTCCTCTGGCCTCCCTATTCTTTATTTCTTCCCATTTCCTCTTCCATGGACAGTCTGGATTTCTTCCTGTAGCTCTCTTCTCCATTCTATAGTATTTCCACTACATTATTAAGTGGTCAACCGTTCCTTCAAATGGGGTCACCTTCGTCCACACAATTTTCAGATCATATCGCACCATCCTGCTATCTACCTATTTGCCCATTCATTTGAATAATCCTGTTCATGTCATATACTGCATAACGATTTTTCAAGCCACCCTTCGCTCTTTCATTCACTCAGTTAAACTTCCTACATAACTGCATATATCTGCCTTGATCACATAAATGCAGTTCTCCACACTGCTCCATTTCTGCCAGCCTGCCTATTCAGTCCCCTTATCTCTGAGGGCACACTGAGGGCACACTGTATTA
The DNA here is from genome assembly GCF_032717465.1 of Coenobita brevimanus. Taxonomy (NCBI): domain Eukaryota; kingdom Metazoa; phylum Arthropoda; class Malacostraca; order Decapoda; family Coenobitidae; genus Coenobita; species Coenobita brevimanus. The sequence goes on along the minus strand of NW_027644770.1, from coordinate 2,687,291 downwards.
ACCACCAACAAATCAATAACATAAAATACTTCGGTACACCTGCCAAATATTTCATCCTGTTGTAAGCTGTAAAGTGACATAAGCACAGTAAGGTGGAACTTATGTCACAAACACATGCGGTTATTTATTCTTAACACAGGTTATGTGCGGTTTTGAACGTCCTTTAATTCATATTAACATGGCACTTTGAGCCACAGATGCTCTTGACTTTTACTTATTTGTAACATTATAATACACGACGGAGGTATATAGACAATAACACACAATACGTTGTAGGTCCTCTTTCATTTTCATCCCTTTCCCATATGTTGTGGGTAACACCACAGTATTACACATTAAATACCTTTATATATTTAACCCCCACTGGTTCTGATAGTCTATAACAACAATCATGACACACTGTAACATCGCCAGGGACGTTTCACAATTGTCCAACAATGCTTACACTGGTCTTGGGGTTGTGGCTTTGGATGTGGAGTGCTTGAACCGCTGGTCACTCACTGGCCACGACTCCAGCTAATAACGGGAAAAAATAACTGTTTTCGAGTGTACATCAGTGGTTCTTATCTCTTTTTGAGTCACGGACCCCTTCGAGAATCTGGTCAACGCTATCAACCGTTTCCCTACAAAAATGCACATAAGCACAATCGTAGCATTTTGCATGCAATGAATATACATTATTTTATTGAAAACTACCTCACGCAGTATATCACAAAGTATAAAACAGTCTTTACAAAGAATTATGCTTCTCACTCTTTTTCATGCAAAAACTAATGGCCATTCGAAAAAATGAAATACATCCAACTTGAGCAAATTAAACAAAACAAAAAACTTTAGGTCTGCTCCAAAGTTCATTTCAATGAGAAAGTTGTTGTTGCTGTTTGGCTTGAATAAGATGAAATTGTGGAGTGGACTTTCACAAGGCAACATGCATGTCATCGTTGACATCCAGTTGATTTCGACTTATCATTTGGATACAGTAAACCCTCATTATACAATGCCTCATTGTACGATATTTCGCTTATACAATGTCAAAATTTTAGTACCCTATGCCCACTATACAATGGGAACGATTTGCAACAACGATGGATCATCCGTGGCTCAGTGAACAGCGAATGTGCAAACGCAACAAAAACGTCCTCACACTGTCGGCATTAGACCACACACACTTGTCCACCGGTCCAGCCTCATTAGCTAGCCCTGCCCAGCCAGGCAGTTCTGACATTGATGAGTGAGGGCTGTGAGTCCCTGTGACTGTGAGGCCGAGTAGGGACCAATTCACCGTCAGGACGATTCCCCATCATTTATTTACGTATCAGTTTATTTAGCAAGTACTGTACACTAGTTTTTTAATTATGTAAGTTACAAAAGTGATGGTGGTTTATTGTTTATATAGTAAATGTAAAATATGGCATCAAATCATGGGCATTAAATGAAAAATAATAATATATTGAAACGTGAATCTGCTGATATATGATCGATCCTTCATCTTAGCATAAGGCTACATACAAGACATTGGCATTTATATAAATGCCTAATTACCTTAAGTGAACGATCGACATACTTTCAAATTATACAAATAATCTTCATGTTACGTCTATATAAATGTTTCGGGATATTTCGCCATCAAGTCAATTCGCCATCACAACAATAATGAGACAATTCGCCATCGGGACTTTTCGTCTTCAGGATGATTCCCCTTCGTTTATTTTCATATCAGTTTATTTAGGAAGTACACTAGTTTTTTAGTACTGTACTTGTACCTCTTCAAAGTCGTTTTAAAATATACCCAGGATGTTGTAGTTTATCTATCTATTGCCAGACGCCTCAGTCCCGTTTGGGGTGGCCACAAACAAATCGCCTCCAAGTCGCCCTGTCCCCCGCTATTTCACTCCCATGCTCCCAGCTCACCCCCCTCTCACATATACCTCTCCACCCCATCCTTCCATCTCATCCTCGGCCTCCCCCTCCCTCTTTCCCCCTCCACCTCACTCACATACACTCTCTTCGTCAGTCTTTCACCCTCCATCCTCTCCACATGGCCAAACCACCTCAGTGTGTTCCTCATAACGCTTCCTATCACATCCACATCAACACCACAACGCTCCTTTATATCCTCATTCGTCAGCCTGTCTCTCCATGTGACTCCACAGGCTCCTCTTAAATAACTCATTTCCACTGCTCTCACTCTTGACTTGTGTCCTTCCAACAACGTCCAAGCTTCACTTCCGTACGCTAGAGTTGGTATCACAATACTGTCATGTAGTAACTTTTTCACTTCCATGCTCACTTCCCTGTTTCTTATCACTGCTTTCAAGGAACCAGCAACCATTCTTCCCTGCAGTACCCTTTCAAGCAATTCACCCTCCAAACCTCCATCCTTACTCATCACACTACCCAAGTACTTAAACGTACTCACATTTTCCAATTCCTCACCATCCAACCTCGCTGTACATTCACTGACTTCACCTCTCTCAAAGACCATCACTTTACTCTTCCCTACATTCACCTTTAGATTCCGTTTCTTACACACTCTCCCAAACTCATCCACCAAGCCTTGCAGCTCCCCTTCGTCTTCACTCAACAACACAGTATCATCTGCAAACAACAGTACAGGGAGTTTCCAAACACTATCCTCTCTCACCATGGCCACTCCAACATCCACTACCCTACCTTGTACCTCTTTTATTACCCCATCCATGTACAGATTGAACAAGCATGGAGACATGACACATCCCTGTTTCAACCCAACCTTCAAAGAGAAAAATTCACTTAGTTCACCATCCACACGCACTGCAGCCTTCGCACCATCGTACATACTCTTCACAGCATTCAACAACTTTCCATCTACTCCATATATTCTTAACACTTTCCACAATCCTTGTCTATCCACCCTGTCATATGCTTTCTCCAAATCCATGAATGCCACATACAACTTCTTTCCCTTCTCTAGAAACTTTTCCACTAAAGATCTAAGAATGAATATCTGATCTACACAACCTCTTCCCTTCCTAAAGCCTCCCTGTTCTTCTCTAACTAATTTCTCTGTTCTTTCTCTAACTCTGTCAATAAGTATCCTACCATACACTTTTCCTATTATACTAAGAAGACAAATGCCCCTATGGTTACCACACACTTCTTTTTCCCCTTTTCCTTTGTACAAGGAAATAATTATACCTGACTTCCAATCCTCCGGGACTCTACCTTCCTCCCAGGCCAATCTGCACATCTTCCACATCCATTCTACTACTATCTCTCCCCCATGCTTCAGCATTTCACCACACACTCCATCAATTCCTGGGGCTTTCCCAGATTTAACTTTCTTCATTGCTTCCACAACTTCTATCCTACTGATTTCTTCCTGTCTTCTCACCTCCCTCCTTCTCCCAGCCATTCCCCAGCCACTTATACTCGCATTACTTCCATCCTCTACGTTCAACAATTCCTTAAAGTGTTCTCTCCATCTGCTCACTTTTTCTCCCTTCTCCACTAGCAGTCTACCGTTTTTATCTTTCACTCCCCTGCTAACTTCACTTCCACCCTGTCTTACTCTTTTCACCTCTCTCCAGAACATTTTCTTACAGTCCCTCCACTTTACACTCAAATTCCTTTCAAATTCCTCATCCACTCTCTTCTTACTCTCTCTTACTAATCTTTTCACCTCTCTCTTTCTTTCCACATATAACTCTCTCTTCCGCCTCTCAACTTCTTCCACGCCACTATTTCTCATCCATTCATTGTATGCTTTCTTCTTTTGTGCCACAGCCTGCTTCACCTCTTCAGTCCACCACGCTGTTCCTTGCACCCCCTCCGTCTTCTCTTCCTTCCACACACCACATCACATGCTGCACATATTTCTTCTGTAAATATCTTACACACACCTTCCACGTCTCCCATCTGCGCCAATTCATATTTGCCCAATCGTTACTCCACTTCTCTCTTATCTATCTATCTATCTATTGCCAGACGCCTCAATCCCGTTTGGGATGGCCACAAACAAATCGCCTCCAAGTCGCCCTGTCCCCCGCCATTTCACTGCCCTGCTCCCAACTCACACCCCCCTCTCTCATATACCTCTCCACCCCATCCCTCCATCTCATCCTCGGCCTCCCCCTCCCTCTTCCCCCCTCCACCTCACTCACATACACCCTCTTCGTCAGTCTTTCACCCTCCATCCTCTCCACATGGCCAAACCACCTCAGTGTGTTCCTCATAACGCTTCCTATCACATCCACATCCACACCACAACGCTCCTTTATATCCTCATTCGTCAGCCTGTCTCTCCACCTGACTCCAGAGGCTCCGCTTAAATAACTCATTTCCACTGCTCTCACTCTTGACTTGTATCCTTCCAACAATGTCCAAGCTTCACTTCCGTACGTTAGAGTTTGTATCACAATACTGTTATGTAGTAACTTTTTCACTTCCATGCTCACTTCCCTGTTTCTTATCACTGCTTTCAAGGAACCAGCAACCTTTCTTCCCTGCTGTACCCTTTCAAGCACTTCACCCTCCAAACCTCCATCCTTACTCATCACACTACCCAAATACTTAAACGTACTCACATTTTCCAATTCCTCACCATCTAACCTCGCTGTACATTCACTAACTTCACCTCTCTCAAAGACCATCACTTTACTCTTCCCTACATTCACCTTTAGGTTCCGTTTCTTACACACTCTCTCAAACTCATCCACCAAGCCTTGCAGCTCCCCTTCGTCTTCACTCAACAACACAGTATCATCTGCAAACAACAGTACAGGGAGTTTCCAAACACTATTCTCTCTCACCAGGGCCACTCCAACATCCACTACCCTACCTTGTACCTCTTTTATTACCCCATCCATGTACAGATTGAACAACCATGGAGACATGACACATCCCTGTTTCAAACCAACTTTCAAAGAGAAGAATTAACTTAGTTCACGATCAACACGCAATGCAGCCTTCGCACCATCGTACATACTCTTCACAGCATTCAACAACTTCCCATCTACTCCATATATTCTTAACACTTTCCACAATCCTTGTCTATCCACCCTGTCATATGCTTTCTCCAAATCCATGAAAGCCGCATACAACTTCTTTCCCTTCTCTAGAAACTTTTTCACTAAAGATCTAAGAATGAATATCTGATCTACACAACCTCTTCCCTTCCTAAAGCCTCCTTGCTCTTCTCCAACTAATTTCTCTGTTCTTTCTCTAACTCTGTCTATAAGTATCCTACCATACACTTTTCCTATTATACTAAGAAGACAAATGCCCCTATGATTACCACACACTTCTTTTTCCCCTTTTTCTTTGTACAAGGGAATAATTATACCTGACTTCCACTCTCTTCTTACTCTCTCTTACTAATCTTTTCACCTCTGTCTTTCTTTCCACATATAACTCTCTTATACTCTGCCTTTTTCTCATCCTCCTGTAACCTTTCCACTCTCCTTGCAACTACTCCTTCCTCTCGTCTTTCCCTTCTTCTATTCCTCCAACTTTCTTGTACTTTAATTCTGGCCATCACCAAGTAGTGGTCAGAAAGTCCACTCCCCCAACCTCTATACACTCTTGCATCCATTACACATCTTCGCATCCTCTCATCCACACACACATAATCAATCATTGCCTTCCTTTCATTCAGTTCACCACCCACCCTTCTCATCACTCGCCATGTATACCTGTGAATCATTTTATGCCTGAAGAGGGTATTGCCTATCACCAACCCCCTCCCAGCACAAATGTCCACTAACGCACTCCCATTCTCATCTATCTCAGCAGGCACACCCCACTCACCAACTATTCCATCCACCTTCACATTCCCAACTTTACCATTCATATCACCAATCAAAAACACTCTCTCATTCCTTACAAACTTTTCTATGCACACTTCTACATTTGTCCAGAACTCTTCTCTCACTCTTCTAGCACGATCTTGCGTTGGCGCATACACACACACAATCGCCCACATTTGTATTCCAACTTTCAACTTTACCCACACAATCCTTGACCCAACTGATCCATACTGTCTTATGCTCCTCTTCCATCTTTTACTCACAACTATACATACTCCTTCCTTTGCCCTCTCATTCTCACCTACTCCTGCACATATACCCCATCCATACTCCCATTCTCTCACACTTTCTCCTCTCCATTTTGTTTCAGTTATTCCACATACATCCATTTTCGCATCCTCAAGCACCTGGACAATCTCTCTCTCTTTCACCTCATCATTCACTCCCCTTACATTCCAGGTTCCAATTACAATGTCCTTTGTCCGGTCCTTGGTCGTCATCGTTTGGTCAGTCCTTGTCCGAGGCTTATTGTTTGTTTGTTTAGTTAGTTGTTTTCCGGGGAGGGGCACTAACCCTCCGCCAACCCTTTTAGTCGCCTTTTACGACAAGCAGGGATACTGGGGGAGTATTCTTGAAAATCCCCCCTACCCCCAGGGGTAGTACCAATAGAAATTAATGAAAACAGCTGTGGGTGATGCTAGAACATAATTCAAAGTCAACTACAGCAAGGTAGAAACAAGTTAAATATTGTCTAAAAGTCTATCTATCTATCTATCTATTGCCAGACGCCTCAATCCCGTTTGGGGTGGCCACAAACAAATCGCCTCCAAGTCGCCCTGTCCCCCGCCATTTCACTGACCTGCTCCCAACTCACACCCCCCTCTCTCATATACCTCTCCACCCCATCCCTCCATCTCATCCTCGGTCTCCCCCTCCCTCTTCCACCCTCCACCTTACTCATATACACTCTCTTCGTCAGTCTTTCACCCTCCATCCTCTCCACATGGCCAAACCACCTCAGTGTGTTCCTCACAACGCTTCCTATCACATCCACATCCACACCACAACGCTCCTTTATATCCTCATTCGTCAGCCTGTCTCTCCACGTGACTCCACAGGCTCCTCTTAAATAACTCATTTCCACTGCTCTCACTCTTGACTTGTGTCCTTCCAACAATGTCCAAGCTTCACTTCCGTATGTTAGAGTTGGTATCACAATACTGTCATGTAGTAACTTTTTTACTAAAAGTGCAACTTATAAATGATATCCAAAGCCAATGCTACTGAATGAAAATAGACTTTGATAGATCCCCCTGAGAATTAGTTATTAAAGTATCAGTTAATCAGTAATAAGTATGTTTATAGAATGACGGGGAATTGTCCTGACGGGGAACGTCCATATTATGACGGAGAATTGTCGACTTCATGGCGAATTATCTAGGAACCACATAAACAACCGTTGCTTGCTTCAGTAAAGGTAAGATCTACTGTATACTGTAGTTTTCATGTTTTTTTCTCTTTATTCACTATTAATGTGTTACTTTAAATGTTTAAACATAAGGATATTTCATGTATGTGAGTGCCAAGGTGTGTGTATGTGAGAGTTTAGGCACGTCTGGGAACGTATCCCCATTGACTCCATGTTATAATGGGATTGCTATACGATGGATTGCTTTACGATGGGGTTTTCAGGAACGGAACCCCATCGTATAATGAGGGTTTACTGTAGAAACAAGTGCTGAAATCCGACTCGCAATGGTATGTAGTTGCAAATGGAATCACAGCACCCATAGCTCGCTTTGCCAAACGAGGGTAGGCGTGAATCAACGAACACCAGAATTATTAAAGACCGAGTTTCTTTGTATGTTTTTTTAAGTTAATGATGCCAAACGGCATCACGCAATCTCGCTAAATTGTTCTCAATAATTCTGACCTTCACGGACCCCAGGTTAAGAACCCCTGCATTAGATCATTTCAGTCTCGCCACAGTACATGGCATTAGATCGTTTCAGTCTCGCCACAGTACATGGCATTAGATCGTTTCAGTCTCGCCACAGTACATGGCATTAGATCGTTTCAGTCTCGCCACAGTACATGGCATTAGATCGTTTCAGTCTCGCCACAGTACATGGCATTAGATCGTTTCAGTCTTGCCACAGTACATGGCATTAGATAGGTTCAGTCTTGCCACAGTACACCCAAAAACAGTAATTTTCTCCTACGCATTAGCCGGAGTAGCGGCCAGTGAGCGACTGGAGGATCGAGCACCCCACATCCAATACCATTACCCCAAACACACTGTAAGCGTTGTTGGACAGATGCGGAACGACCAAAGCTGGCGATGTTATAGTGTCATGATTGTCGTTATACACTATCAGAACCAGTGGGAGTAAATATATAAAAGTATTTAATGTGTGATACTGTGGTTTTATCAACAACATATGGGAAAGGCATGAAAATGAAAGAACTCCTACAATGTGTTATGTGTTATTGTATATATACTTAAGTCCGATAATATAATGTTACAAATAAGTATAGTCAACAGCATCTATTAAAAGATGTCTTTTCTTATACAATCTTGTTCCCATCTCCACCATTCATCTCTCTGGGTTCCTGTCTCCACCGTACGCCCCTTTTATCCTCTCGTCCCCCATTCGCACCCTTTGTTAACCAGTATAAACAAAGATAGTGATGAAATGATCCATCAGGTATTGATCATATTACAGTATATGGAGTGGAGGGGAAATTGTGGAGTGCTGTGAAGAGTATGTATGAGGGAGCTTGGGCTACGGTGCCACTGGATGGTGAGCTGAGAGAGTTCTTTAATGTCAATGTGGGACTGAAACACTTGTGTGATGTCCCCATGGCTGTTTAATATATACATGGATGGGGTTGTAAAGGAGATGCAAGGTAGGGCAGTGGATGTGGGGGTGGCTCTAATGAATGAGGGTGAGATTTGGAAGATTCCGGTGTTGCTGTTTGCTGATGATGCAGTATGTTGAGTGAGGATGAATGGGAGTTGCAAGATTTGGTGAATGAACTTGGGACAATGTGTAGGAGGAGGAATTGGAAAGTTAATGTAAACAAAGGTAAAGTTATGGTGTTTGAGAGGAATGAAGTCACAGAGTGTCCAGTGAGGTTGGATGGTGAGGATATGGAGAATGTGAGTGCATTCAAGTACTTGGGTAGTGTGATGAGTAAGGATGGAACTTTGGGGAATGAAGTGCGTGAAAGGGTACAGCAGGGAAGGCAGGTTGTTGGTACACTGAAAGCAGTGATGAGAAATAGGGAGGTGAGTATGGAAGTTAAGAAGTCACTCCATGACAGTATTGTGATCCCTACCCTGACGTATGGAAGCAAGGCATGGATCTTGCAAAAGGGGAACAAGTCAAGAGTAAGAGCAGTGGAAATGAGTTACTTGAGAGGAGTATGTGCAGTGACGTGGAGGGACAGGTTGACGAATGAAGAAGTGAAGGAACGTTGTGGGGTGGATGTGGATGTGGTTGAGATTTGGAGAAATAACCTCAGGTGGTTTGGATATGTGAAGAGAATGGAGAATGACTAAGAGGGTGTATGTAGGTGAGGTGGAGGGAGGGAGAGGGAGGGGTAGACCGAGGATGAGGTGGAGGGATGGAGTTGAGAGATATATGAGGGAGGGGAGGGTGAGTCGGGGGGAGGGTAGTCAAATGGTGGGTGACAGAGCGACTAGGGGGCGTTTTGTCTGCGGCCACCCTTTGCGGGATTAGGACGTAGGGCTATAGATAGATAGATAGGCATTAATTAAACATATGAAACATGCATAACACTCATCTATCGGTGATAATGTTGTGTTGGAAGAGGGAAGCTAGCAGTCTCCTGCTGAGCAGTGTTGCCAGATTCCCAAACCCATATTATCGTACACGGCACGTTAAAATTATCACTTTTGGATCAAAATTATCTCACTCATAAACAAAGGCATTTCTTCACATCTGTTCCAAAATCTTTATGCCTCTATATAATCCTCTTACCAGATCATCACCATTCCTCTTGTACATGATCATCAACACTGAATCCTGTGTTGCCCCATGAGGAGCGAAAGTACCAGGCCCTAGGCAAGTTGGACCTGACATTTAAGATGAGAGTCAGCAGCCTCACTCATCCCTGAGCGGCATTACTTGAGCAATAAAACCCAACCACCCATCTGATATAAACCTGCACTGCCTCAATCCAAATGGAGTGCCTTAATTACCCACTAAATCACCAGGTGCCATCATTTGCTTATATGATTACCACCCACCATAGTAGATGGTTTCCAGGTGTACAGGAAACCATTTGGCTTGTCACACTTCTCTTGTCCACATATACAATTATACTATTCAGCCAATTATCTGGGAAGACACACTCATAAATAATCATATTTATAAAACCGGTAACTATCTTCACTCCTATATCTCATGAGGCCTTCTCCATTTCAGCAGTCAACCCAGACACAGTTGCTGCCTTCCCCACCTGCATCCCTCTTATTGCCCTGCTCACAGTAGCAGCATCAATCAAAGGCCAACAGCCAAACGCTGGATCTGCTGGCTTCAAACCTTCCCTGTCCCAAACTCATCATTCAACAACCCGTTGTAATGCTCTCTCCACGCATCTTGAATACCCTCACTGCCCACCACTAACTTTCTTTCAACATTCTTCACACACTGATATCCCAATAGTCCCTCTTCATCTGATTTGCTACCTTAAGTATCATAGTCTTCCTCTGCACATTATTAAGGTTGTCAAGTAAATGTCTCTAAGACTCAGATTTTGCCCTGAAAACCTCTTATCTAGCCCTATGCTTAGCACTAAACTGTGAAACTATTTTTGAACAAGTCAGCCAAGCAGCATAATTTGTATGAAAGTATAGTTCACAAGAAATGAGCTAACAATTATCTTACCTAACTTCTTATACCAAGACGTAGACTCGTCACATACCGAACAAACCACATTTTCTGGCCCTGAGTCGGTCAGTTAATAACCAGCATCGGTCACAAAGCCCTTTTCACACTTGCTGCACTTAATGTGAAAACTTGAATTTCACTGTCCCCTCATCATTAGCATTTTTAGTTTTTCAATCACTGTCCAACAAAGACACTACCCACATCATGTAACACCTAACGCATTTTATCTGACTGTCCAAATCTTACTCTTGTTCGCATTAAGCTCCCACACCACACAATAAAGTTAGTGCGGAACTGCACACTCAACTATTATATGAAATGAAGGGCAAGGAAATAAATAAATAAATGCTTCTCCACACAACAACAGTTAACACAACAGCTTAGGCAGGCAGCAGCTGGTATGGGACGTGGGTCATGTGGGTCGGCTTAGATTAAACAACTCTACCAGCGACCAACAAAAGTACAACACAGGAGTTGTAAACAAATGAACCTACGTAGAAATCCACTAGCTAAATGCACCCACTTCCCACTCTGTTTCTTCCGTGCAACTGAGAGATATTAAAATCTATCTATCTATTGCCAGACGCCTCAATCCCATTTGGGGTGCCCACAAACAAATCGCCTCCAAGTCGCCCTGTCCCCCGCCATTTCACTGCCCTGCTCCCAACTCACATCCCCCCCCTCTCATATACCTCTCCACTCCATCCCTCCATCTCATCCTCGGCATCCCCCTCCCTCTTCCCCCCTCCACCTCACTCATATAAACTCTCTTCGTCAGTCTTTCACCCTCCATCCTCTCCACATGGCCAAACCACCTCAGTGTGTTCCTCATAACGCTTCCTATCACATCCACATCCACACCACAAAGCTCCTTTATATCCTCATTCGTCAGCCCGTCTCTACACGTGACTACACAGGCTCCTCTTAAATAACTCATTTCCAATGCTCTCACTCTTGACTTGTGTCCTTCCAACAATGTCCAAGATTCACTTCCGTACGTTAGAGTTGGTATCACAATACTGTCCTGTAGTAACTTTTTCACTTCCATGCTCACTTCCCTGTTTCTTATCACTGCTCTCAAAGAACCAGCAACCTTTCTTCCCTGCTGTACCCTTTCAAGCACTTCACCCTCCAAACCTCCATCCTTACTCATCACACTACCCAAGTACTTAAACGTACTCACATTTTCCAATTCCTCACCATCCAACCTCGCTGTGCATTCACTACTTCACCTCTCTCAAAGACCATCACTTTACTCTTCCCTACATTCACCTTTAGATTCCGTTTCTTACACACTCTCTCAAACTCATCAACCAAGCCTTGCAGCTCCCCTTCGTCTTCACTCAACAACACAGTATCATCTGCAAACAACAGTACAGGGAGTTTCCAAATTTCAACAATCCTCTCTCACCAGGGCCACTCCAACATCCACTACCCTACCTTGTACCTCTTTTATTACCCCATCCATGTACAGGTTGAACAACCATGGAGACATGACACATCCCTGTTTCAAACCAACTTTCAAAGAGAAAAATTCACTTAGTTCACCATCCACACGCACTGCAGCCTTAGCACCATCGTACATACTCTTCACAGCATTCAACAACTTCCCATCTACTCCATATATTCTTAACACTTTCCACAATCCTTGTCTATCCACCCTGTCATATGCTTTCTCCAAATCCATGAAAGCCGCATACAACTTCTTTCCCTTCTCTAGAAACTTTTCCACTAAAGATCTAAGAATGAATATCTGATCTACACAACCTCTTCCCTTCCTAAAGCCTCCTGTTCTTCTCCAACTAATTTCTCTGTTCTTTCTCTAACTCTGTCTATAAGTATCCTACCATACACTTTTCCTATTATACTAAGAAGACAAATGCCCCTATGATTACCACACACTTCTTTTTCCCCTTTTCCTTTGTACAAGGGAATAATTATACCTGACTTCCAATCCTCCGGGACTCTATCTTCCTCCCAGGCCAATCTGCACATCTTCCACATCCATTCTACTACTATCTCTCCCCCATGCTTCAGCATTTCACCACACACTCCATCAATTCCTGGGGCTTTCCTCGATTTAACTTTCTTCATTGCTTCCACAACTTCTATCCTACTGATTTCTTCCTGTCTTCTCACCTCCCTCCTTCTCCCAGCCATTCCCCAGCCACTTATACTCGCATTACTTCCATCCTCCACGTTCAACAATTCCTTAAAGTGTTCTCTCCATCTACTCACTTTTTCTCCCTTCTCCACTAGTAATCTACCATTTTTATCTTTCACTCCTCTGCTAACTTCACTTCCACCCTGTCTTACTCTTTTCACTTCTCTCCAGAACATTTTCTTACAGTCCCTCCACTTTACACTCAAATTCCTTCCAAATTCATCATCCACTCTCTTCTTACTCTCTTTTACTAATCTTTTCACCTCTCTCTTTCTTCCCGCATATAACTCTCTCTTCCGCCTCTCAACTTCTTCCACGCCCCTATTTCTCATAGATTCATTGTATGCTTTCTTCTTTTGTGCCACAGCCTGTTTCACCTCTTCAGTCCACCATGCTGTTCCTTGCACCCCCCTCCGTCTTCTCTTCCTTCCACACACCACATCACATGCTGCACATATTTCTTCTGTAAATATCTTACACACACCTTCCACGTCCCCCATCTCCTCCAATTTATATTTGCCCAATCGTTCCTCCACTTCTCTCTTATACTCCATCTTTTTCTCATCCTCTTCTAACCTTTCCACTCTCCTTGCAACTACTCCTTCCTCTTGTGTTTCCCATCTTATATTCTACCATCTTACTTGCATTCTAATTCTGGCCACCACCAAGTAGTGTTCAGAAAGTCCACTCCCCCAACCTCTATACACTCTTGCATCCTTTCATCCACACACACATAATCAATCATTGCCTTCCTTTCATTCAGTTCACCACCCACCCTTCTCATCACTCGCCATGTATACCTGTGGATCATTTTATGCCTGAAGAGGGTATTGGCTATCACCAACCCCCTCCCAGCACAAATGTCCACTAACGCACTCCCATTCTCATCTATCTCAGCAGGCACACCCCACTTACCAACTATTCCATCCACCTTCACATTCCCAACTTTACAATTCATATCACCAATCAAAAACACTCTCTCATTCCTTCCAAACTTTTCCATGCACACTTCCACATTTGTCCAGAACTCTTCTCTCACTCTTCTAGCACGATCTTGCGTTGGTGCATTCACACACACAATCGCCCACATTTGAATTCCAACTTTCAACTTTACCCACACAATCCTTGACCCAACTGTTCCATACTGTCTTATGCTCCTCTTCCATCTTTTACTCACAACTACACATACTCCTTCCTTTGCCCTCTCATTCTCACCTACTCCTGCACATATACCCCATCCATACTCCCATTCTCTCACACTTTCTCCTTTCCATTTCAATTCAGTAATTCCATATACATCCACTTTTGCACCCTCAAGCACCTGGACAATCTCTCTCTCTTTCACCTCATCATTCGCTCCTCTTATATTCCATGTACTGTACTCATTACTATGTCCTTTGCCCGGTCCTGGGTCGTCATCGTTTGGTCAGTCCTTGTCCAAGGCTTCTTGTTTGTTTTTTTAGTTAGTTGTTTTCCGGGGAGGGGCACTAACCCTCCGCCAACCCTTTTAGTCGCCTTTTACGACAAGCAGGGATACTGGGGGAGTATTCTTGAAAACCCCCCTACCCCCAGGGGGGGTGAATAATTAAGAGAAAAATTAAATCTTTGTGTTATTGCACGATGGTTACTTCCCCCCGCCTGAAATTGGGACTCTGCTATTGTTCGAGATATTTTTATGGCTCTCTGGAATGTACCTACATCTTTAGGTGGTAAAACAGATCTAGATGATGATGATGATAACAATGTTCAATTGTAAATAACATTCAATAAAGTTTGTTTCATTTAACCTGGCCTCCCCGTCACCCCTTACAGCCAGCCCAGTCCACAGGCAAAACAGACAGAGAAAAAGGGCATAATATACCACATTAAAACCACCACCATCATCATCATCACCCCACCTCTCTTCACACAAGCGTGCACGCACACATACATACATACACATTATGAAGGCAGAACGACAGAATAAAAAACAACGTAAAATGATTGAATGTGGCATATGCTAACATAAATGGCTTAACCTCAGCAATGTTGGAAATCAACAATTTCTTGACGGTAAATGAGCCCGATATTATGTGCTTCGTAGAGACCAAGCTATTTGTTCGAAGATGTTTAGTGGAGAAGTATCTAGAGAAAAGAAAGAAAGTGTATGCTGCCTTCGTGGACTTGGAAAAAGCTTATGACAGAATAGATAGGTAAGGTATGTGGAAGGTATTAAGAATATATGGAGTGGAGGGGAAATTGTTGAGTGCTGTGAAGAGTATGTACGAGGGAGCTAGGGCAACGGTGCGAGTGGATGGTGAGCTGAGTGAGTTCTTTAATATCAATGTGGGACTGAAACAGTTCTGTGATGTCTCCATGGCTGTTTAATATATACATGGATGGGGTTGTAAAGGAGATGCAAGGTAGGCCAGTGGATGTGGGGGTGGCTCTAATGAATGAGGGTGAGATTTGGAAGATTCCGGTGTTGCTCTTTGCTGATGATGCAGTATGTTGAGTGAGGATGAATGGGAGTTGCAAGATTTGGTGAATGAATTTGGGACAATGTGTAGGAAGAGGAATTGGAAAGTTAATGTAAACAAAAGTAAAGTTATGGTGTTTGAGAGGAATGAAGTCACAGAGTATGCAGTGAGGTTGGATGGTGAGGATATGGAGAATGTGAGTGCATTCAAGTACTTGGGTAAAGTGATGAGTAAGGATGGAACTTTGGGGAATGAAGTGCGTGAAAGGGTACAGCAGGGAAGGCAGGTTGTTGGTACACTGAAAGCAGTGATGAGAAATAGGGAGGTGAGTATGGAAGTTAAGAAGACACTCCATGACAGTACTGTGGTCCCTACCCTGACGCATGGAAGCAAGGCGTGGATCTTGCAAAAGGGGAACAAGTCAAGAGTAAGAGCAGTGGAAATGAGTTACTTGAGAGGAGTATGTGCAGTGACGTGGAGGGGCAGGTTGATGAATGAAGAAGTGAAGGAACGTTGTGGGGTGGATGTGGATGTGGTTGAGAAGATTAGGAGAAATAACCTGAGGTGGTTTGGACATGTGAAGAGAATGGAGAATGACTAAGAGGGTGTATGTAGGTGAGGTGGAGAGAGGGCGAGGGAGGGGTAGACCGAGGATGAGGTGGAGGGATGGAGTTGAGAGATATATGAGGGAGGAGAGGGTGAGTTGGGGGGAGGGTAGTCAAATGTTGGGTGACAGAGCGACTTGGAGGCATTTTGTCTGCGGCCACCCTTTGCGGGATTAGGGCGTCGGGTTATAGATATAGAGATAGGCATTAATTTAACATATAAAACATGCATAACACTCATCTATCGGTGGCAATGTTGCGTTGGAAGAGGGAAGCAGCAGTCTCCTGCTGAGCAGTGTTGCCAGATTCCCAAACCCATATTATCGTACACGGCACGTTAAAATTATCACTTTTTGATCAAAATTATCTCACTCATAAACAAAGGCAATTCTTCACATCTGTTCCAAAATCTTTATGCCTCTATAATATCCTCTTTCCAGATCATCACCATTCCCCTTGTGCATCATCATCAACACTGAATCCTGTGTTGCCCCATGAGGAGCGTAAGTGCCCGGGGCTAGGCAAGTTGGACCTTACATTTAAGATGAGAGTCAGCAGCCTCACTCATCCCTCAGTGGCATTTCTTGAGCAATAAACCCCAACCACCCATCTGATATAAACCTGCACTGGTTCAATCCAAATGGAGTGCCTTATTTACCCACTAAATCACCAGGTGTCATAATTTGGTTATATGATTACCACCCAGCATAGTAAATGGTTTCCTGGTGTACAGGAAACCATTTACTATCTTGAATACCCTCACTGCCCACCACTACCTTTCCTTCAACATTCTTCACACACTGATATCCCAATATTCCCTCTTCATCTGATTTGCTACCTTAAGTATCATAGTCTTCCTCTGCACATTATTAAGGTTGTCAAGTAAATGTCTCTGAGACTCAGATTTTGCCCTGAAAACCTCTTATCTACCCCTATGCTTGCCACTAAACTGTGAAACTATTTTTGAACAAGTCAGCCAAGCAGCATAATTTCTATGAAAGTATAGTTCACAAGAAATGAGCTGACAATTATCTTACCTAACTTCTTATACCAAGACGTAGACTCGTCACATACCGAACAAACCACATTTTCTGGCCCTGAGTCGGTCAGTTAATAACCAGCATCGGTCACAAAGCCCTTTTCACACTCGCTGCACTTAATGTGAAAACTTGAATTTCACTGCCCCCTCATCATTAGCATTTTTAGTTTTTCAATCACTGTCCAACAAAGACACTACCCACATCATGTAACACCTAACACATTTTATCTCACTGTCCAAATCTTACTCTTGTTCGCATTAAGCTCCCACACCACACAATAAAGTTAGTGCGGAACTGCACACTCAGTTATTATATGAAATGAAGGGCAAGGAAATAAATAAATAAATGCTTCTCCACACAACAACAGTTAGCACAACAGCTTAGGTAGGCAGCAGCTGGTATGGGACGTGGGTCATGTGGGTCGGCTTAGATTAAAGAACTCTACCAGCCAACAAAAGTACAACACAGGAGTTGTAAACAAATGAACCTACGTGGAAATCCACTAGCTAAATGCACCCACTTCCCACTCCGTTTCTCCCGTGCAACTGAGAGATATTAACATGCTCGTGAATAATTAACAGAAAAATTATATCTTTGTGTTATTGCACGATGGTTACTTCCCTCTGCCCGAAATTGGGACTCTGCTGTCGTTCCAGATATTTTTCTGGCTCCCTGGAATGTACCTACATCTTTAGGTGGTAAATCAGATCTGGATGATGACGATGATAACAATGTTGAATTGTAAATAACATTCAATAAAGTTTGTTTCATTTAACCTGGCCTCCCCATCACCCCTTACAGCCAGCCCAGTCCACAGGCAAAACAGACAGAGAAAAAGGGCATAATACAGTATAAGTCCCATTATTCGGCATCTATGGGACCAGGATGATGCCGAGAAATTAGATTTGCCGAATAATCAAAAACCTACCCACTCAGTACTTTAAATATATTGGTGAACACTTATCACCACTTATGGTACGGTATTACAACTGTGTTTGGAGAGAGTACTGTATACTGTACAATACTGCAATCAATACAGTACTATACCTAAATCTGAAATATATATATATATATATTAGTGAACATATACAAGGGTATTGACACAGTAGGCCTACAAGTCAAATAACACTTCCTGGATGGCCGAAATCATACGGAATATGACCTACCAGCTCAGTACATCACTTGTATTGGTGAACTCATCACTACTTATATTATTACAAATATGTTTGGAGTGAGTACTGTATACAGTACTTTTTCCAAACAAAATAAAATAGTCGGAAAATTGCATAAAATAAAGTAAAGGGATCTGAATTGGTAAGGTCTTTCTGATGAAAGTTATCTATCTATCTATCTATCTATTGCCAGACGCCTCAATCCCGTTTGGGGTGGCCACAAACAAATCGCCTCCAAGTTGCCCTGTCCCACGCCATTTCACTCCCCTGCTCCCAACTCACACCCCCCTCTCTCATATACCTCTCCACCCCATCCCTCCATCTCATCCTCGGCCTCCCCCTCCCTCTTCCCCCCTCCAACTCGCTCACATACACTCTCTTCGTCAGTCTTTCACCCTCCATCCTCTCCACATGGCCAAACCACCTCAGTGTGTTCCTCATAACGCTTCATATCACATCCACATCCACAACGCTCCTTTATATCCTCATTCGTCAGCCTGTCTCTCCACGTGACTCCACAGACTCCTCTTAAATAACTCATTTCCACTGCTCTCACTCTTGACTTGTGTCCTTCCAACAATGTCCAAGATTCACTTCCGTACGTTAGAGTTGGTATCACAATACTGTCATGTAGTAACTTTTTCACTTCCATGCTCACTTCCCTGTTTCTTATCACTGCTTTCAAGGAACCAGCAACCTTTCTTCCCTGCTGTACCCTTTCAAGCACTTCACCCTCCAAACCTCCATCCTTACTCATCACACTACCCAAATACTTAAACGTACTCACATTTTCCAATTCCTCACCATCTAACCTCGTTGTACATTCACTACCTTCACCTCTCTCAAAGACTATCACTTTACTCTTCCCTACATTCACCTTTAGGTTCCGTTTCTCACATACTCTCTCAAACTCATCCACCAAGCCTTGCAGCTCCCCTTCGTCTTCACTCAACAACACAGTATCATCTGCAAACAACAGTACAGGGAGTTTCCAAACACTATCCTCTCTCACCAGGGCCACTCCAACATCCACTACCCTACCTTGTGCCTCTTTTATTACCCCATCCATGTACACATTGAACAACCATAGAGACATGACACATCCCTGTTTCAAACCAACTTTCAAAGAGAAAAATTCACTTAGTTCACCATCTACACGCACTGCAGCCTTCGCACCATCGTACATACTCTTCACAGCATTCAACAACTTCCCCATCTACTCCATATATTCTTAACACTTTCCACAATCCTTGTCTATCCACCCTGTCATATGCTTTCTCCAAATCCATGAAAGCCGCATACAACTTCTTTCCCTTCTCTAGAAACTTTTCCACTAAAGATCTAAGAATGAATATCTGATCTACACAACCTCTTCCCTTCCTAAAGCCTCCTGTTCTTCTCCAACTAATTTCTCTGTTCTTTCTCTAACTCTGTATATAAGTATCCTACCATACACTTTTCCTATTATACTAAGAAGACAAATGTCCCTATGATTACCACACACTTCTTTTTCCCCTTTTCCTTTGTACAAGGGAATAATTATACCTGACTTCCAATCCTCTGGGACTCTACCTTCCTCCCAGGCCAATCTGCACATCTTCCACATCCATTCTACTACTATCTCTGCCAGATGCTTCAGCACTTCACCACACACTCCATAATTCCTGGGGCTTTCCCTGATTTAACTTTCTCTTCATTGCTTCCGCAACTTCTATCCTACTGATTTCTTCCTGTCTTCTCACCTCCCTCCTTCTCCCAGCCATTCCCCAGCCACTTATACTCGCATTACTTCCATCCTCTACGTTCAACAATTCCTTAAAGTGTTCTCTCCATCTGCTCACTTTTTCTCCCTTCTCCACTAGTAATCTACTATTTTTATCTTTCACTCCCCTGCTAACTTCACTTCCACCCTGTCTTACTCTTTTCACTTCTCTCAAGAACATTTTCTTACAGTCCCTCCACTTTACACTCAAATTCCTTCCAAATTCCTCATCCACTCTCTTCTTACTCTCTCTTACTAATCTTTTCACCTCTCTCTTCCTTTCCACATATAACTCTCTCTTCCGCCTCTCAACTTCTTCCACGCCCCTATTTCTCACCCATTCATTGTATGCTTTCTTCTTTTGTGCCACAGCCTGTTTCACCTCTTCAGTCCACCACGCTGTTCCTTGCACCCCCCTCCTCCTTCTCTTCCTTCCACACACCACATCACATGCTGTACATATTTCTTCTGTAAATATCTTACACACACCTTCCACGTCTCCCATCTGCTCCAATTCATATTTGCCCAATCATTCCTCCACTTCTCTCTTATACTCTGCCTTTTTCTCATCCTCTTGTAACCTTTCCACTCTCGTTGCAACTACTCCTTCCTCTCGTCTTCCCCTTCTTCTATTCCTCCATCTCACTTGCATCCTAATTCTGGCCACCACCAAGTAGTGGTCAGAAAGTCCACTCCCCCAACCTCTATACACTCTTGCATCCTTTACACATCTTCGCATCCTTTCATCCACACACACATAATCAATCATTGCCTTCCTTTCATTCAGTTCACCCCCTACCCTTCTCATCGCTCGCCATGTATACCTGTGGATCATTTTATGCCTGAAGAGGGTATTGGCTATCACCAACCCCCTCCCAGCACAAATGTCCACTAACGCACTCCCATTCTCATCTATCTCGGCAGGCACACCCCACTCACCAACTATTCCATCCACCTTCACATTACCAACTTTACCATTCATATCACCTATCAAAAACACTCTCTCATTCCTTCCAAACTTTTCCATGCACACTTCCACATTTGTCCAGAACTCTTCTCTCACTCTTCTAGCACGATCTTGCGTTGGCGCATACACACACACAATCGCCCACATTTGTATTCCAACTTTCAACTTTACCCACACAATCCTTGACCCAACTGTTCCATACTGTCTTATGCTCCTCTTCCATCTTTTACTCACAACTACACATACTCCTTCCTTTGCCCTCTCATTCTCACCTACTCCTGCACATATACCCCATCCATACTCCCATTCTCTCACACTTTCTCCTTTCCATTTCAATTCAGTAATTCCATATACATCCACTTTTGCACCCTCAAGCACCTGCACAATCTCTCTCTCTTTCACCTCATCATTCGCTCCTCTTATATTCCATGTACTCATTACCAAGTCCTTTGTCCGGTCCTGGGTCGTCATCGTTTGGTCAGTCCTTGTCCAAGGCTTCTTGTTTGTTTTTTTATTAGTTGTTTTCCGGGAAGGGGCACTAACCCTCCGCCAACCCTTTTAGTCGCCTTTTACGACAAGCAGGGATACTGGGGGAGTATTCTTGAAAACCCCCCTACCCCCAGGGGGGGTGAATAATTAAGAGAAAAATTAAATCTTTGTGTTATTCCACGATAGTTACTTCCCCCTGCCCGAAATTGGGACTCTGCTATTGTTCGAGATATTTTTATGGCTCTCTGGAATGTACCTACATCTTTAGGTGGTAAAACAGATCTAGATGATGATGATGATAACAATGTTCAATTGTAAATAACATTCAATAAAGTTTGTTTCATTTAACCTGGCCTCCCCGTCACCCCTTACAGCCAGCCCAGTCCACAGGCAAAACAGACAGAGAAAAAGGGCATAATATACCACATTAAAACCACCACCATCATCATCATCACCCACCTCTCTTCACACAAGCGTGCATGCACACATACATACATACACATTATGAAGGCAGAACGACAGAATAAAAAACAACGTAAAATGATTGAATGTGGCATATGCTAACATAAATGGCTTAACCTCAGCAATGCTGGAAATCAACAATTTCTTGACGGTAAATGAGACCGATATTATGTGCTTCGTAGAGACCAAGCTATTTGTTCTAAGATGTTTAGTGGAGAAGTATCTAGAGAAGAGAAAGAAAGTGTATGCTGCCTTCATGGACTTGGAAAAAGCTTATGACAGAATAGATAGGCAAGGTATGTGGAAGGTATTAAGAATATATGGAGTGGAGGGGAAATTATTGAGTGCTGTGAAGAGTATGTACGAGAGAGCTAGGGCAACGGTGCGAGTGGATGGTGAGCTGAGTGAGTTCTTTAATATCAATGTGGGACTGAAACAGTTCTGTGATGTCTCCATGGCTGTTTAATATATACATGGATGGGGTTGTAAAGGAGATGCAAGGTAGGCCGGTGGATGTGGGGGTGGCTCTAATGAATGAGGGTGAGATTTGGAAGATTCCGGTGTTGCTCATTGCTGATGATGCAGTATGTCGAGTGAGGATGAATGGGAGTTGCAAGATTTGGTGAATGAATTTGGGACAATGTGTAGGAAGAGGAATTGGAAAGTTAATGTAAACAAAAGTAAAGTTATGGTGTTTGAGAGGAATGAAGTCACAGAGTATGCAGTGAGGTTGGATGGTGAGGATATGGAGAATGTGAGTGCATTCAAGTACTTGGGTAAAGTGATGAGTAAGGATGGAACTTTGGGGAATGAAGTGCATGAAAGGGTACAGCAGGGAAGGCAGGTTGTTGGTACACTGAAAGCAGTAATGAGAAATAGGGAGGTGAGTATGGAAGTTAAGAAGTCACTCCATGATAGTATTGTGATCCCTACCCTGACGTATGGAAGCAAGGCGTGGATCTTGCAAAAGGGGAACAAGTCAAGAGTCAGAGCAGTGGAAATGAGTTACTTGAGAGGAGTATGTGAAGTGACGTGGAGGGACAGGTTGATGAATGAAGAAGTGAAGGAACGTTGTGGGGTGGATGTGGATGTGGTTGAGAAGATTAGGAGAAATAACCTGAGGTGGTTTGGACATGTGAAGAGAATGGAGAATGACTAAGAGGATGTATGTAGGTGAGGTGGAGGGAGGGAGAGGGAGGGGTAGACCGAGGATGAGGTGGAGGGATGGAGCTGAGAGATATATGAGGGAGGGGAGGGTGAGTTGGGGGGAGGGTAGTCAAATGGTGGGTGACAGAGCGACTTGGAGGCGTTTTGTGTGCGGCCACCCTTTGCGGGATTAGGCCGTCGGGCTATAGATAGATAGATAGACATTCATTAAACATATGAAACATGTATAACACTCATCTATCGGTGGTAATGTTGTGTTGGAAGAGGGAAGCTAGCAGTCTCCTGCTGAGCAGTGGTGCCAGATTCCCAAACCCATATTATCGTACACGGCACGTTAAAATTATCACTTTTTCATCAAAATTATCTCACTCATAAACAAAGGCATTTTTCACATCTGTTCCAAAATCTTTATGCCTCTATAATATCCTCTTTCCAGATCATCACCATTCCCCTTTTACATCATCATCAACACTGAATCCTGTGTTGCCCCATGAGGAGCGTAAGTGCCCGGGGCTAGGCAAGTTGGACCTGACATTTAAGATGAGAGTCAGCAGCCTCACTCATCCCTCAGTGGCATTACTTGAGCATTAAACCCCAACCACCCATCTCATATAAACCTGCACTGCCTCAATCCAAATGGAGTGCCTTAATTACCCACTAAATCACCAGGTGCCATCATTTGCTTATATGATTACCACCCAGCATAGTAAATGGTTTCCTGGTGTACAGGAAACCATTTGCCTTGTCACACTTCTCTTGCCCACATATACAATTACACTATTCAGCCAATTATCTGGAAAAACACACTCAAAAATAATCATATTTATAAAACCTGTAACTATCTTCACTCCTATATCTCATGAGGCCTTCTCCATTTCAGCAGTCAACCCAGACACAGTTGCTGCCTTCCCCACCTGCATCCCTTCTATTGCCCTGCTCACAGTAGCAGCATCAAGCAAAGGCCAACAGCCAAACGCTGGATCTGCTGGCTCCAAACCTTACCTGTCCCAAACTCATCATTCAACAACCAGTTGTAATGCTCTCTCCACGCATCTTGAATATCCTCACTGCCCACCACTAACTTTCCTTACACATTCTTCACACACTGATATCCCAATAGTCCCTCTTCATCTGATTTGCTACCTTAAGTATCATAGTCTTCCTCTGCACATTATTAAGGTTGTCAAGTAAATGTCTCTGAGACTCAGATTTTGCCCTGAAAACCTCTTATCTACCCCTATGCTTGCCACTAAACTGTGAAACTATTTTTGAACAAGTCAGCCAAGCAGCATAATTTCTATGAAAGTATAGTTCACAAGAAATGAGCTGACAATTATCTTACCTAACTTCTTATACCAAGACGTAGACTCGTCACATACCGAACAAACCACATTTTCTGGCCCTGAGTCGGTCAGTTAATAACCAGCATCGGTCACAAAGCCCTTTTCACACTCGCTGCACTTAATGTGAAAACTTGAATTTCACTGCCCCCTCATCATTAGCATTTCTAGTTTTTCAATCACTGTCCAACAAAGACACTACCCACATCATGTAACAACTAACACATTTTATCTGACTGTCCAAATCTTACTCTTGTTCGCATTAAGCTCTCACACCACACAATAAAGTTAGTGCGGAACTGCACACTCAGTTATTATATGAAATGAAGGGCAAGGAAATAAATAAATAAATGCTTCTCCACACAACAACAGTTAACACAACAGCTTAGGCAGGCAGCAGCTGGTATGGGACGTGGGTCATGTGGGTCGGCTTAGATTAAAGAACTCTACCAGCGACCAACAAAAGTACAACACAGGAGTTGTAAACAAATGAACCTACGTAGAAATCCACTAGCTAAATGCACCCACTTCCCACTCTGTTTCTTCCGTGCAACTGAGAGATATTAACATGCTGGTGAATAATTAACAGAAAAATTAAATCTTTGTGTTATTGCACGATGGTTACTTCCCTCTGCCCGAAATTGGGACTCTGATGTCGTTCCAGATATTTTTCTGGCTCCCTGGAATGTACCTACATCTTTAGGTGGTAAATCAGATCTGGATGATGACGATGATAACAATGTTGAATTGTAAATAACATTCAATAAAGTTTGTTTCATTTAACCTGGCCTCCCCATCACCCCTTACAGCCAGCCCAGTCCACAGGCAAAACAGACAGAGAAAAAGGGCATAATACAGTATAAGTCCCATTATTCGGCATCTATGGGACCAGGATGATGCCGAGAAATTAGATTTGCCGAATAATCAAAAACCTACCCACTCAGTACTTTAAATATATTGGTGAACACTTATCGCCACTTATGGTATGGTATTACAACTGTGTTTGGAGAGAGTACTGTATACTGTACAATACTGCAATCAATACAGTACTATACCTAAATCTGAAATATATATATATATATATATATATTAGTGAACATATACAAGGGTAATGACACAGTAGGCCTACAAGTCAAATAACACTTCCTGGATGGCCGAAATGATACGGAATATGACCTACCAGCTCAGTACATCACTTGTATTGGTGAACTCATCACTACTTATATTATTACAAATATGTTTGGAGTGAGTACTGTATACAGTACTTTTTCCAAACAAAATAAAATAGTCGGAAAATTGCATAAAATAAAGTAAAGGGATCTGAATTGGTAAGGTCTTTCTGATGAAAGTTATCTATCTATCTATCTATCTATTGCCAGACGCCTCAATCCCGTTTGGGGTGGCCACAAACAAATCGCCTCCAAGTCGCCCTGTCCCCCGCCATTTCACTCCCCTGCTCCCAACTCACACCCCCCTCTCTCATATACCTCTCCACCCCATCCCTCCATCTCATCCTCGGCCTCCCCCTCCCTCTTCCCCCCTCCAACTCGCTCACATACACTCTCTTCGTCAGTCTTTCACCCTCCATCCTCTCCACATGGCCAAACCACCTCAGTGTGTTCCTCATAACGCTTCCTATCACATCCACATCCACAACGCTCCTTTATATCCTCATTCGTCAGCCTGTCTCTCCACGTGACTCCACAGACTCCTCTTAAATAACTCATTTCCACTGCTCTCACTCTTGACTTGTGTCCTTCCAACAACGTCCAAGCTTCACTTCCGAACGTTAGAGTTGGTATCACAATAATGTCGTGTAGAAACTTTTTCACTTCCATGCTCACTTCCCTGTTTCTTATCACTGCTTTCAAGGAACCAGCAACCTTTCTTCCCTGCTGTACCCTTTCAAGCACTTCATCCTCCAAACCTCCATCCTTACTCATCACACTACCCAAATACTTAAACGTACTCACATTTTCCAATTCCTCACCATCTAACCTCGTTGTACATTCACTACCTTCACCTCTCTCAAAGACTATCACTTTACTCTTCCCTACATTCACCTTTAGGTTCCGCTTCTCACATACTCTCTCAAACTCATCCAACAAGCCTTGCAGCTCCCCTTCGTCTTCACTCAACAACACAGTATCATCTGCAAACAACAGTACAGGGAGTTTCCAAACACTATCCTCTCTCACCAGGGCCACTCCAACATCCACTACCCTACCTTGTACCTCTTTTATTACCTCATCCATGTACAGATTGAACAACCATGGAGACATGACACATCCCTGTTTCAAACCAACTTTCAAAGAGAAAAATTCACTTAGTTCACCATCTACACGCACTGCAGCCTTAGCACCATCATACATACTCTTCACAGCATTCAACAACTTCCCATCTACTCCATATATTCTTAACACTTTCCACAATCCTTGTCTATCACACCTGTCATGTGATTTATCAAAATCCATTAAAGCCGCAAACAACATCTTTCCCTTCTCTAGAAACTTTTCCACTAAAGATCTAAGAATGAATATCTGATCTACACAACCTCTCTTCCCTTCCTAAAGCCTCCCTGTTCTTCTCCAACTAATTTCTCTGTTCTTTCTCTAACTCTGTATATAAGTATCCTACCATACACTTTTCCTATTATACTAAGAAGACAAATGTCCCTATGATTACCACACACTTCTTTTTTCCCCTTTTCCTTTGTACAAGGGAATAATTATACCTGACTTCCAATCCTCTGGGACTCTACCTTCCTCCCAGGCCAATCTGCACATCTTCCACATCCATTCTACTACTATCTCTCCCCCATGCTTCAGCATTTCACCACACACTCCATCAATTCCTGGGGCTTTCCCTGATTTAACTTTCTTCATTGCTTCCGCAACTTCTATCCTACTGATTTCTTCCCTGTCTTCTCACCTCCCTCCTTCTCCCAGCCATTCCCCAGCCACTTATACTCGCATTACTTCCATCCTCTACGTTCAACAATTCCTTAAAGTGTTCTCTCCATCTGCTCACTTTTTCTCCCTTCTCCACTAGTAATCTACCATTTTTATCTTTCACTCCCCTGCTAACTTCACTTCCACCCTGTCTTACTCTTTTCACTTCTCTCAAGAACATTTTCTTACAGTCCCTCCACTTTACACTCAAATTCCTTCCAAATTCCTCATCCACTCTCTTCTTACTCTCTCTTACTAATCTTTTCACCTCTCTCTTCCTTTCCACATATAACTCTCTCTTCCGCCTCTCAACTTCTTCCACGCCCCTATTTCTCACCCATTCATTGTATGCTTTCTTCTTTTGTGCCACAGCCTGTTTCACCTCTTCAGTCCACCATGCTGTTCCTTGCACCCCCCTCCTCCTCCTCTTCCTTCCACACACCACATCACATGCTGTACATATTTCTCCTGTAAATATCTTACACACATCTTCCACGTCTCCCATCTGCTCCAATTCATATTTGCCCAATCGTTCCTCCACTTCTCTCTTATACTCTGCCTTTTTCTCATCTTCTTGTAACCTTTCCACTCTCCTTGCAACTACTCCTTCCTCTCGTCTTTCCCTTCTTCTATTCCTCCATCTCACTTGCATCCTAATTCTGGCCACCACCAAGTAGTGGTCAGAAAGTCCACTCCCCCAACCTCTATACACTCTTGCATCCTTTACACATCTTCGCATCCTTTCATCCACACACATAATCAATCATTGCCTTCCTTTCATTCAGTTCACCCCCCATCCTTCTCATCACTCGCCATGTATACCTGTGGATCATTTTATGCCTGAAGAGGGTATTGGCTATAACCAACCTCCTCCCAGCACAAATGTCCACTAACGCACTCCCATTCTCATCTATCTCGGCAGGCACACCCCACTCACCAACTATTCCATCCACCTTCACATTACCAACTTTACCATTCATATCACCTATCAAAAACACTCTCTCATTCCTTCCAAACTTTTCCATGCACACTTCCACATTTGTCCAGAACTCTTCTCTCACTCTTCTAGCACGATCTTGCGTTGGCGCATACACACACACAATCGCCCACATTTGTATTCCAACTTTCAACTTTACCCACACAATCCCTGACCCAACTGATCCATACTGTCTTATGCTCTTCTTCCATCTTTTACTCACAACTATACACACTCCTTCCTTTGCCCTCTCATTCTCATCTACTCCTGCACATATACCCCATCCATACTCCCATTCTCTCACACTTTCTCCTCTCCATTTTGTTTCAGTTATTCCACATACATCCACTTTCGCACCCTCAAGCACCTGGACAATCTCTCTCTTTCACCTCATCATTCGCTCCTCTTACATTCCATGTACTCATTACCAAGTCCTTTGTCCGGTCCTGGGTCGTCATCGTTTGGTCAGTCCTTGTCCGAGGCTTCTTGTTTGTTTTTTTAGTTATATTACTATTTGCATCAATGCAAGGAGAGTACTGATGGAAACAGTAATGTATTCCATGAACCCCTTAATAACCTCCGACATTGAACAACCCTTTACAGTACCGATGTCGAGTTAGTGAGCTATGGAGTCAGGGGGTCAGTTAATCTCAGATGTTGTCGCCCATTTGGTAAATGCACCGTAACTTTATTAATTCTCCAGTCAATCATAGCGAATCATAGCATGCGTTTAGGGAGCTAAATAACACATTTCTAGGTGCACCAGACGATTATCTTCACATCTTATAAGAAAATGGAAGAAATTAAATCCCTCTCTGAGTATGTAAAGTTCTTCCATTCTTCTGAAATCAATTTATTTTTCTTAAAGATGGGAAGATAATCGTCTGGCTCACCTAGCAATGTGTTATTTAGCTTCCTAAATCCATGTTATGATTCACTATGAGTCATGGAAAGATTGATAAAGTTACGGTCTATTTACCAAATGGGCGAAAACATCTGAGATTAACCGACCGCCTAACTGCTTGGAATCGTAGCGTAGTCATGCAAACATACCAGTGACCTTCATTCCCTCCCCATAATTGTTCAGTTTTCTTTATAGCTCACACTCACTTAACATCACTGACATCGGTACTGTAAGGTTGTTCAATGTCGGAGGCTATTAAGGGGTTAATGGGATATATTACTATTTGCATCAATGCTCTCTCTTTCACGTTAAGCACAAAAACAAACAAAAGAATGAGCACTAAATGTACGTTTAACTTTCATCAGAGAGACCTTAGCAATTCATATTCCTCCAGATTATTTTTAAGTATTTTTCTGACTTTAGGTTACGTTAGGTTTGGTTAAATACAGTTAAACTCGGTTAGGTTAGGTTCAGTTAAACAGGACAGTCCCTTCCACCATTATGCTGAGGAATAAAAAATACTAGAGCTGTCACAGCCGTACAGCTAAAAACAACGGGGAAACTGATTTAACAAGCAACATTTATTTATGGGTAATGCAGTACAGTGTCGTGGGCTACTCAATTACCGGTAAGTCATTTTCAGGAAGGCATCAACAATGAAAGAATTTCAAAGAATTAGCGTGGGGGCTTGGAACGTAACCACTCGCTAATTTGGTGGGGGTGGTTACTGTAGTGTATGATACTGTGCAATATTGTAATCAATACAGTACTATACCTGAATCTGAATAAAAATATAAAAATTAGTGAACATACAGAAGTGTAATGAAACATTAGGCCTACAATCCACAGATATCACTTCCTAGACTGCCGAGATGATTCCGGACATATGCCGAAAAATCAAAGATTTTCGCAAATGGGACTATTTCTCAAAACTGCCGAAATGTCGGCTCTACCGAACAATCAGCTGCAGAATAATAGGACTTTTACTGTACTTGACAAATGTAAGCAAGAACCCAAGTTGTATCATATGTTTGTTAATGGCAAACTGAAACAAAAGGAAGGAATCAACAAACTGAAAGTAGAAGGAAAGGTCTATAAAGATGCTTCAATGCATGTTGAAATGATGAACAAAAGTTTCAAATAGGTTTTCGCTTAAGAAAGTGATTTCGTGGAGGGGGAGGGAGTGACTAGAATTGTTGTGATAAAAGATGTAAAAGTGGAAGTCAAGGAAGTGTATAAATTACTGGAAATTCAAGATGTAAGGAAACCCCAGGGCTGGGCAGAATCACTAACTGGGTACTGAAGGGATGCAGAGAACAACTGGCAGATAAAATTTACAGTTAAATTGTGTGTTCTCTGGAAGAAGTGCAAAGAGAATGGAAGAGGACCAATGTGGTATGGCAGAATCCCGATTTAAGACAAAACAAAACAACGATCTTACAATAACAAAGGCATATCATTTCTCCCATAATTACTTAATACCACGGTAATACCAAACCACTCAATTGCACGAGAGAAACTGTGGGAAACGGGTGTGTTAAGGTATTGTATTTCAAGATACAACTCGTGTGTTATGCTTTTGCTGGTCACTGATTGGCTTCCTCGACCCAATCCAACCCACGTGACCCATGTCACATATCACCTGCCACAGCCTGCCTCACTGTTGTGTAGACAGTCGCTGTCATCAGAAGTTTATTTGCTTTATTCCTTCCTCCTCATTTCCTCTCAGAACTCTGAGCACATAGTTTCAAAGTAACTTTAGTTATGCCTAAACACCATGAAAGTGCTATGAACACAAGAAAAGCATTTATTCGAAATGAAACTAAAATTGTTGGACAAAGTGGCATGTGGTGTGGCAGCTTAAATGCAAATGATCAGACAGATATGACTCAGGTGTGTTTACGATATGGATAGTTCTCTTTGTTGGAAAAAAAAAAAAGTTAATGATGAAGGAGCAGTAAAATTCAGGTTTTCACCTTTAGTGCAGCATGTAAAAAGAAAAAGGGGGGGAGAGGGTTTTGTGCCTGATGTTTATCATGAACTGATGATCTTTGGTCGAGATAATTCGCATCTTACGATATGTCAAGACACTAGGTGTTTACATACAGAGTTAGGTAAAAATAACGTGGGTTCAGTTCCTGTGAATTATGCTGCAATACAAATAATACTGCTTTGCTGACTTGCTTATTATTCACGATTACTGCATTCGTGTACTGTCTCTGAGAAGTGAGAAATACGCAATCACTCGATGATGACAACTTCTTCATAGCATTTGGTTTCCTTTACTGTTGACCACTAATGGCTTTCAAAAATAGTTTCACACTGCTTTTTTTTTTTTCTTTTCTTTTTTTAAGCACCAAAAGTAATCCTGATGAAATATGTCTGATGCTGGTATGCCATTGGTCACAAGCTGATTAGGTCAAAAGACCAGCTCTTGATTGGTAATGAGGACATTCAAGAGGCTTAGTGGCAATCCTTGCAGATTCAAATTTTTATGGGGAGTATTAGGGGGCAATACTAATCAGTCAGGTTAGAAAGCAGTATGCACTGATGTGTCCAATCGGTGAGATCGTATCTAAACACACTGTCTTGGCTGTCTTAACCCCTTGACCGCGGGGCGTCACTTTCGTGACGCGTGGGAGCAAGGGATCATACCGCGGGGCGTCGCTTTTGTGATTCTGTGTTATTTTGAATTCACCCGGGCTTCCAAGTGGGGGCTTGTATCATCTATCGGTACTGCCAATGTCCAACACTAGTCAGCACTCCTAATCTCATCTGTACTCCCATCCATTGTTGACAATTTAGCCATTTCTCCCCGTTCTTGACTCCCCTCCCTACCCCCCCTCCATTACCCTATCCTCTCGCCTGCCCGGCCGTGCTACGCTAAGTAAATCTTCCCTGGAATTTTTCACTGATTTCATCCATTGAAATAAGCCCTATGTCCTATTCTTATACCAAATAATATATACAAGAAAGAAATAAGGTAAGTAAGAGTGCCATACACCTGGAATTGGCTAATTATCACCTGACAACACCTCACGTGCACTCGTTCGGCTAATTTTCGCTGTTTTTTTCCCCTTGAAATATGCCCTATAATCTATTTTCGTAATAAATATACATGTAAGGAGGGAAGGGAGAACCCTAAGTGATATTTACATTCACCTGGAACTACCTAATTTATAATGTATTGTCTAGATTTCCTGCCAATCATATCAGTGCTAGACAAAGCTGTTTCAAGATATAACATTGGTAGCTCTGAATATATATATCTCCTAAGTAGGCCTCTAATCTATTTTCGTAATAAATATACATGTAAGGAGGGAAGGGAGCAACCTAAGTGATATTATTTACATTCACCTGGAACTACTCAAATTTATAATGTATTGGTCTAGATTTCCTGCCAATCATATTCAGTGCGCTAGACTTTAGCTGTTTCTGGTAAGAAGTAATATTGGTAACTCCTGAATAACCCCTAGCAGGCCTCTACGCTGGTGGTCCTCCATTATCACTCAGTTCTCTCTCAACTTCCGAAGCGAAATGCACGATATGTTTCTTCTTGCTGACTTCAAGGCCTTTTTCACCCCCATGCAAATGGCCCTGTGATTGCTTACCACCCCCTACTAAACCTCGTGTGGAAAGGAGTAAAGGGCTGACAAGTGATCAAGAGTGACTACGATCTTTCTA